>NC_134601.1:62075137-62375137 GCF_037038515.1 Microtus pennsylvanicus | reverse complement strand
CATGAACAGAAGAGGAGAAGAGCCAGGGCTGTGAGAACAAGACACCCAGTCACTGGGAGGAGCTGCTCTGATGCGTTTCCTGGCAATTGTTGTCACGTTATCCACAGTCGGTGCTATGATGCATAAAACTGATGTCACAAAGGTCCTGAATCCAGAGCTGGAGCCATGAATTCATGTGTTCCCGGGAGAGACCAAGTCTCGACCCTTCTAGCCATGGTTTTGTAGAGATAGGAGCCTCGTTGATTGCTCTGCTTACACTCTTTAGTACTTGACCAACTACTGCATCCTATCTGAATTATTCCCTTTTGAAAACAAGAAGGATCAAAAACAAATGAATGAAAGAGAGACAGAAAGAAGAAAGGAAAGAAGAGAGAAAGGATGAGACTGCTTCTAAGGTCAAGACAAGAGAAAAAGAGAGATCCTCTCCACTTAATATGAAAAACCAGTGAAGTACCTGGAAGTAGGAGTCAGGAGGCCAGAATTAGATAGGGTAATATGACCTGATTTCTTAGCACTGATACATGGACCTCCTTTCAGGCAAATCAAATTAGCCTTTGGTCATAAGGTCCAAAATTCACTCACTCTCTATCCTACCCTTTGTGTGTGTGGGGGGATGGTATGTAGTGAGGTAGTATTGGTGTGTGTGGTATGTAAACTCCTAGTATGATTTCGTAAGATATCCAGGGAGGAGAACCTCCACACCAGATGATCAAATGTAGGGGTGTGTGAGTGTGTGTGTGTGTGTGCGCGCGCGCAAACGCACGCAGGTGTCTGTGCACACTTTTTGTCCATGCCAAAGAACAGCTTTGGGTGTGTTTTCTCAGGTATGTCCACTTTTTTCTGAGACAGAGTCTTTCATTGGCCTGAAGCTCACAAAATAGAATAAGCTGTCTGACCGGTAAACCCCAGGAACATTACATCTCCACAGTTTTGTGCTGGGATTCCACAAGTAGAGTTTTATTTAGGTTCTGGGGATTGCAAAGCAAGCACCTTGTTAACTGAGCCATCCCCTCAAATCCTAGGATGAAGTTCTTAATTGGGGAACAAGATAATCAGTTAGAAATGTGGTTTTTAAAACGTGGGTATACTTTTTAAAAAAGGAGGGGGTGTATTCTGAAAACATTTACTTAGATTCTGAGTGCTAAGTGTTTTGCAAATCAGGTAGGGCTCCAACAGACCAAGGTATTATTCCACCAAAACCCAACTTGGTGGGCCAAAGAGTTTAAAACTCACAGCTAATGGATGAGGGATTACTTACAGGAGCAAAGCAGCAACTGACTGCTGTGTGGAAGAAGGATTCCTTGTCTGTAGCTGGATAGATGAAAGTGCTTGCCATTTCAGTGGACCGTCCACACTCTTGGTACTCTAGCGTCTCCAGAGGCGAGGAAACCACATGTAACTGGGAGAGAATCACACACAGCTGTAAAGGTGATGCCTCAAAGAGAGGCTGGATTCACAGGTGAAAGTTCTATAACACCTGCCCCAAGCCCAACACCCTTGTTATAAGAAACTTCAACACCCAGGTGGTGGTAGGTTGTGTAAAAAGGATGGTGAGTGAGCCATGGACAGCAAGTCAGTAAGCAGCATTCCCGCCATGGCCAATGTATACTGCATATTTGTGTTTAAATGAATAAAGCTTGCCTGAAGATCAGCGGGCAAAGCAGCCACACTCGTCAGCTATACAGGACAGCATGGTGGTAGTACATGAGTTTAATCCCAGGACTCAGGAGACAGAGGCAGGCAAAACTCTGTGGGTTCAAGCCTACCCTGGGCTATACAAGATTGATCCAGAAACAGGTCCAGATGGTGGTGGTTCACACGTTTAATCTCAGTGTTTGGGAGTCACACCCTTTTAATCCCAGCACTAGGGAGGTGCAGACAGGAGCAATAATCTGAGAAGAAGGAGGATTATAAAGGGGAAGAGACAGGAAATCAGGAGTGTGGAGTCTTAGGATTTGTGGAGATAGGATCTCGCACGTTTGGTCTGAAGGCTTGGTGTAGGTAAAAGGTCTCTCTAGCGGTTAGCAGGTTTGCTTTTCGGATGTTCAGATTCGACCCTAATACCTGTTTCTGGGTTTGTATTATTCTGCTACACCTCTGCTTTGACTCCTGCTTCAGATCCGTTTCTTGAGTTCCTGTCATGATGGACTAAAGCTGTAAACTTAAAAGAACCCTTTCAACTTGCTTTTGAACACAGTGATTACAATTTGAAACTAAGACAGCATATTCCCAAGTGTGGGATAAACCAGACAACTTAAACCTCACATTTGAGCCATCCATAATATTCAGAGTAACACAAACCCTGCATTCAGAGCCCCTAACCAACATAAGGCCACTTGCTTTTTAATTTTTTTTAAATTTTAAAAATTTATATTATACGGAGAAGTTGCAAAAATAGGACAGAATATTCCCACACAGGCCTATATCATGCAATCCAAAAATTCACGCATGTAAAAAAAATAAGTAATTCTCTTTAAAGTAGAAGAAAAAGATGCTGGCGACAGTGGTGATGCTGTCACAGCCTTTAGAATCATTTACTGCTCATTTAGTCAGGGCTGGTTGCTGGGAATAGCTGCTGCCCTCAGTTCAGTTTAGTCTACTTAGATTGTTGGTGGGATTTGCAAGTTTGCTGTTTGAGCACTTAGCCCCCAGCAGGTGGCACTGTTGGAGGAGTGTGAGGAGCATCCCAGGCCTGTAGCATGAGGGCAGGGCCTTTGAAGCCTATTACACTTAGCACTCACTGAATCTGATCTGTAAGCTTTGCATCCTGTCTATTGCCACATGAGGAGTCTCTACCATGTGCCACGGTCACCATTAACAGCACTGTCGTGGCATTGTGTGACATTATTACTGGGTAGGGAACACATGCCAGATCAAATTGTGAATGAAGAGTTTACACAAACAGGGGTGATTCTTTTTTTTTTTAATTTGTTTATTTATTAAAGATTTCTGTCTCTTCCCACCCACTCCCTCCCATTTCCCTCCCCCAATTAAGTCCCCCCCGCCTCCTCAGCCCAAAAAGCAATCAGGGTTCCCTGTCCTGTGGGAAGTCCAAGGATCCCCCACCTCCATCCAGGTCTAGTAAGTTGAGCATCCAAACTGCCTAGGCTCCCACAAAGCCAGTGCGTGCAATAGGATCAGAAACCAATTGCCATTGTTCTTGATTTCTCAGTAGTCCTCATTGCCCGCTATGTTCACAGAGTCGGTTTTGTCCCAGGCTTTACCAGGCCCAGGCCTGCTGGCCTTGGTGAGTTCCCAGTAGAACATCCCCATTGTCTCAGTGTGTGGGTGTACAAAGAGGGGTGATTCTAAATCACTTGTATCACTAAAAGCCCACTCTCTCACGGGTGATGACTCACGGATGCTGCATCTATCTGAATCTCTGGAGGTGGTGGATGACTCCAAAGGAACATCGTTCTCCAGACCCAACAGGGCTGATGCACATAGGACCTCACAGAGACTGTGAGATCACTCACGGGATCTGTAGGAGCTCAAGCCAGATAAAAGTCCAGCCTGGAGGAGGGGAAGTGGCCACAAAGCCCTACACCTAGCAAGTAGCTGTTTGTGATGGATAGCTGCCTTCTCAACGTAGTGATACTGGGTATGGCAAAGAAACCCGAGAACAGGCCCCATGCCCAGTAGTTTCCAGTATAAATAGGACTCCACAGTTTTGTTGTTGACTTATAAAAGGACTGTTTTGTTTGTTTTAAGCAAGAGAAACAGCATAATGTTAAGTTGGGAGGAGTTGGGGAAGGGGGAAATATGTTAAAAAAATGTAAAATTTAAAAATAAGGAAAAATTATAAGAAAAATATATATGATGAGGAGGCGCTGAGGAGATGGCTCTTGCAGAGGACCTGACTTCAGTCCCAAGACCCCAAATGGTGGCTCACAACTGCATGTTATTCCAGTTCCATGGGATATGACAGCGTCTTATGACCTCAGTGGGCAAATCCTCAGACACACACGCAGGGAAAATATCCATACGCATAAAATTAAAATAAACAAAACCTGAAATAATAATAAGATATATCTTTTGATCTGGATAGTGCTCTTAGCCAGAGGACCTGAGATCAGTTTGCAGAAACTACTAACAGCCATCTGTGACTGTGAGGCCACCCTGGGCTATTCAACCCATTTTACATAGCAAGACACACACACACACACACACACACACAACCACACGCTTACTCCACATAGTCTGTACATTTATACAATTACTTCACCATTAGAGTGACCCGATATCATAAGTATTGTTGCCAATTACATTGTACACAAGAAGAGAAATGCCCAGAGAGGCTAAATAAGTAGCTCCCAAGTCACAGAGCAACTAAGATGTTACCCATGATTTAGTCATGCCTCCTAGTCATCCTGATCATTGTGAGGTCAGGAGGCAACATGGGCCGACACTATATAACCATATGAAGGGACCAGTAGATACAGGAGACTGAGAAACACCCAAAATGGCACATTCATGGCTCATTTCCTAGACTCTGGCAACTACTCACTCTCAGGTCTATGATTGGGAAAAGGATCAGAAAGTCAAGGCAGGGAATCCCAGGTGGGCCAGATACTGGTTCTCAGTCTTTATTCACTGGAAGTGGTATATGAAAGAGAGAGATGAGCGTGTGAGGGGAAATTACGCGGACACTTGTTTGCCAGTGTTCCTAATTTCCTGCGGTGGACCAGAACAAAATCTACCTGTGATTGGAAATGATGGCCCAGCCTGAAAAGAACAGAAAAACTTCTCACCAGTATCTCTGTGGACATCTAGTGGTTGTAGATGTGTTTGACACCTCCTACAAAATGTTCCTGTGGGGCCCAGCAGTGAGGACAGGAAGGACTATGACCAGAAGGGGAGAAGAGCCAGGGCTGTGAGAACAAGACACAGCCAGTCACTAGGAGGCCTGCTCTGATGCGTTTCCTGGCAACTGTTGTCACGTTATCCACAGTGGGCACTCTGTTACAGAAAACTGATGTCACAAAGCTCCTGAAACTAGAGCTGGAGCCATGAATTCATGTGTTCCAGGTAGAGACCAAGTCTCCACCCATCTAGCCTTGGTCTTGTGAAGATAGGAACCACAGAAAGGGCCTTAGCCCTGTGCTTCCTGCTTTCTATTCTGGAGGGCTTCCGGGCTCGAGATGGGCACCCCTGGGAGTCAGAGAATCTTACAGGACCTCCTCTGCAGGGACCATCTCCTTTCCTTGGCCAGCAGGAACTGGTAGTACAGCCTGCTGCTCTCCCCTCTGTTCAGCATCCCTGGGGCCTTTCTCAGGCCTGACTAACCCCTCATTCTTACCTTCCAGGTTTAATGTCTAAGGATTCTGCCTCCTCCCCAGGCTGAAGCCGTCCATCTACTACTGCAGTCGGCTTCAGTGCCCTTCCCGACCACGGCCAGACCAACTCGTTCTGTCCCAATGGTCCTAGGTAGGCTGTGTTGCCCACTCTTGCTTAAAATGCTTTTGTTGGTCAGGCCTGAAACATGAGTAAGAAAGTAACTTCCAGATGGCTAGACTCACCCTGACTGGTGTTCAGTTTCATCATCTTCACTTTCCACTCAGCATGATTCTGGGAAGCCTGTGCTGGCTGTCGCTGGCTGCTTTCTTCTCTGAGAGCTGGTGCCCTGCCCCAAATGAGCTGAGAAATAATCAAGATCTGAGTCAGATGTCCGGACACCAGACTGTCTCCATTGTGCTGAAGGAAAAACACAAAAAGACCTAGGATTTGGACTATGATGGCAGTTGCCACTGAAGCTATCAGGCATAACATGAGCTCTGGGAGGACCAAGAGACCACAAAAGACATGCCATAGAACAATGGGTAGGCAGCCTAGGGTCCTAAGTGACATAAAGTTAATGTGGTGGCCTATCTGCGGTCAGGAGAGTGGGAGAGTGGCAGTGGGAGACTAGGGATGGCCCAGCTCAGGTCCTTCCAAACAGGATGTGACCAACAATGGGTGCGGTGGTCCATAATAGCTGGATCAGATGAAAACAGTCTCAAGACTTCCTCTGCAGGGTGGCATGCAGAGTGTTCTAAAAACATCCCCTAGTAAACTTTCAACTTAGCTTTGTTCTCTCTCTCTCTCTCTCTCTCTCTCTCTCTCTCTCTCTCTCTCTCTCTCTGTGTGTGTGTGTGTGTTTGTGTCTTTGTCTCTCTCTCCCTTCCTTCCTTTCTTCATTTTTTTTGATTTCTACCTTCCTTCTTTTTTTCTGAGTTTCTCTATGTAGCCATGGCTGTCCTGGAACTATCTCTATAAACACGACTGGCCAAAAACTCAGAGATTCATGTGTTTCTGCCTTCAGAGTGCTAGGATTAATGACGTGCACCACCATAACTGACAAACTTCAGCTGTTTCTTAAACTTCTTTACCTATTCTTGCATCTTATACACCAACTTACTTATAACAGATTGAATTTTAAGTAAGCTGGACTTCTCAGAAAAACACAATGTTTTTCTAGAAGTATCCATTCTAGGGGGAGCACAACGGAGAGATGGACAGTGAGAAGAAAAGTTTAGGCTATGTGCCCACTAGAATCCAGGTTGCTGCATCTCAACTTGGCCAGTTTGCTTTGCCTCCTTCATTGCTGTGCTTACACTCTTGAGTACTTGACCAACTACTGCATCCTATCATAATTCTTCTCTTTTGAGAACAAGAAGGATCGAATGAACAAATGAATGAAAGGGAGAGAGAAAGAAGAAAGGAAAGAAGAGAGAAAGGAAGAGGCTGCTTCTAAGATCAAGACCAGAGAAAAAGAGAGATCCTCTCCACTTAATAAGAAAACCCGCAAGGCAACTGGATGTAGGAGTCAGGAGACCGGAATTAGGTTGAGTAGTGTCACCTGATTTCTTAGCACTGATACCTGGACCTCCTTTCAGGCTAATCAAATTAGACCTTGGGCATAAGGTACATAATTCATTCTCTCTCTCTCTCTCTCTCTCTCTCTCTCTCTCTCTCTCTCTCTCTCTCTCCCTCCCTCCCTCTCCATCCTCTGCGTGTTGGGGGGAGGTTGTTGTGAGGTTGTAGTGATGTGTGGGATATGTAAGCTCCTAGTATGATGTCACAGCGTATCCAGGGAAGAAAATAACCACACAGGGTGATCAAATATAGGTGTGTGTGTGGCAGTGGTGTGCGTGGGTGGGTGTGGGTTTCTGTGCACACTTCTGGTGGATGCCTAAGGAAAGGTATGGGTGTGTTTTCGCAGGTGCTGTCTCTTTTTTTCTGAGACAGGGTCTTTATTGGCCGGAAGCTGACAAAATGGGGTAAGTGGTCTGACTGGTAAACCCAAGGATCATTACGACTGCACAGTTTTGTGCTGGATTTTAAGTACAGACTACCAGAACTGGAGTTTTTACTTAGATTCTGGGGGTGGAATTTGTGTCCTTGTGCTTGCAAAGAGAGCACCTTGCTAACTGAGCTATCCTTCAGATGCTAGGATGAAGTTTTATTTGGGATACAAGATAATCAGACATGTAGTTTTTAAAAAAAGTGGATGTACTAAAAAAAAAGTGGCTATATTCTGAAAACATTAACTTAGACCCTGAGAGTTAAGTGTTTCCAAAATCAGCTAGGCCTCCAACAGACCAAGGTATTATTCCACCAAAACCCAACTTGGTGAGCCAAAGAGTTTAAAACTTACAGCTAACGGATGAGGGATTACTTAGAGGTGCAGAGCAGCAAATGACTGTGGCGTGGAAGAAGGATTCCTTCTCTGTAGCTGGATAGATGGAAGTGCCTGCCCCATCAACTGACCTTCTATGCTCGGTACTCTAGAGTCTCCAGAGACTACAGAACCACGTGTAACTGGGACAGAATCTCACACGGCTGAAAAGGAGATGCTTCAAGGAGAGGCGGGAATCTCAGGTGAGGGTCTAATGACACTGGCCCCAAGTCTTGTATAAAGAAACTTCAGGAGGCAATTGGTGGTAGGGTGTATAACAGGGAAGCTGAGTAAGTCATGGAAAGCAAGGCAGTAAGCAGCATTCCCGCCATGGCCTCTGTATACTGGTATATTTGTGTTTAAATGAATAAAACTTGCCTGAAGATCAGTGGACAAAGCAGCCACACTCCTCAGCTATACGGGACAGGGCGGGGGTGGGGTGGCACACACCTATAATCCTAGAACTGGGAAGACAGAGTCAGGCAAATTTCTGTGAGTTCCAGGCTATCCTGGAATATACAAGATTTGTACAGAAACAGATACAGGTGGTGTTGGTTTACACCTTTAATCTCAGTGTTTGGGAGTCACACACTTTTAATCCCAGCGAGAGGGAGTTGGAAACAGGAGCAATATGCTGAGCAGAGAGAGGAATATAAAGGAGAAGAGACAGGCACTCACTGGAGTGTGGAGTCTGAGGATTCGTGGTGACAGGACCTCGCCCTTTGAGTATGAACACTTGGTAGGGTAAGAGGTCTCTCTAGTGGTTTACTGCTTTGCTTTTCTGATCTTCAGCTTGGACACCAATACTTATCTCTGGGTTTGTATTACTCTGCTACACCTCTGCTTTGATTCCTGCTTCGAGATTCCTTCCTTGAATTCCTTTCACAAAAAACTACAACTGTAAACATAAGTAAGTCTTTTCAACTTGACTTTGAACACAGTGATTACAATTTAAAACTAAGACAGAATATTCCCAAGTGGGGGATAAACCAGACACCTTAAACCTCACATTTGAGCCATCCATAATCTTCAGTGTGTCACATACCCTGCATTCAGAGCCTCTAACCACCATAAGGCCACTTCCTTTTAAGAAATTTTTTTATAATTTTAGAGATTTATATTTAACGGAAAAGTTTCAAAAAAAGACAGAATATTCACAAATGCCATGCAGCTGGTTGATTCTTTTGTTACTACTTTGAGTAGATGTGTCAAAACTGAGCCAATCAAGGCATTCCTAATTACTGAATCCATGGTTTATTGAGATTTCCTTACGTTTTACCATTACTCTTTACCATTGTCCATTACAAAATCCCGCGAGGAGCCTAATTCGTACAACAGTGGTTCACATGGCTTTCCTGTAAGACCATGTCGTGTGTGTGTGTGTGTGTGTGTGTGTGTGTGTGTGTAGTTTGTGCTGAGGAATCATTTCTTAGACTTCTAGGGTAAAATGAAACGTTAGTGTGTTGCATCCTTCCCTCCTGTCTTTATCTCAATGGAGTCACCATTGGGAAGAGCATGCGCACACTACTCCTTGATGAGGCTTCCATAAGAAGATCTTCTCTGAAGTAGATCACCTCCGTCAAGGTTGCAGAGAACATCAAGTTCTTCATGTTGTATATTGTCCATTTTATAAAAGCTCCCTCCAGAAATGGAAGCCTCACAGACATGGTGGCAGTCCTAGTTATTTGTTGACCTACCGCACTGTCTACTGAGAGGGAATCCACTAATGAGAAACTCCTTACATCAGATTAGGAGGTTGGTCTTTGGGCATATCTGTGTGTGGTTTCCTTGATTGTTAACTCAGATAAGAGGTCCTGAACACTGTAGGCAATACCATTCCTAGGGAGGAGGCTCTGGGTTAGATAAAAGTACCAGGGAAGCATGAGCCTATGAGCAAGCCAGAGAAGGGAAAAAGAAACAGTGCTCTTCCTTCCAGGCTTCCCTCCTCCAGCTTCCTGCCTTGAGTTCCTGCCCGTGCTTCCCCAGTGATGAACTGTGACTTGGAAGCCTGTGCAAATAAACCCTTTCTTCTCTAAGCTGATTTTGTGTTGGAGTGTTTTATAACAGCACCAAAAACTGCTACTGTGGCCCACACCATTGGCAGCCACGGGCAAGCAAGGCACATTCCAGACTGGTCTGGGCTACATAATGAGACATTGAATCAAAAACTAAAACCAAAACCATAGTGATAACCACAAAATGAAAGTGTAAATCCACTCTTAGGAATACAGGTCGCTGAACAACAGTGTTCTGCTGTGTCATGGTAGGCCAATGCCTGTCTCTAATGTTCATTCTCTCCTCTCAGAGCCACCAAAGTCCTCCCGTCTCTTGGGCTTTCTAATACTACTGCAGGTATGAGATGAATTGATATACGATGACTTCCTTTAAAGGCACCATGGAATTGATTTTTCGTGTGAGTGGAAAAAGTGAGGGAAAAACCCTCATTTGTATACATGGATAGCCAAAAATCCCAAGTTCACATATTGAAAAGATTGCCACTCCCTTCCATCCACTTGAGGTGCTAGCACATCTAGTATGATGTGTTTTATTCAAAATGCAGTGACTTTCTCATCAGTGACCTTGGACCCTTGAAGAGAGTGAGCGCGTATTTTACCAATAGGCTAGAATTAAGCAGACCAGCTGAAAAAAAAAACAGATATAATTTAATAATTGAAAAGGATTAACTCACGCGACCAGGTAAAGTTTCTCAAGTCCAAAACCGGTCTGGCCAATGAGGCAAGAAGAGTGCAAAAGAGGGCAAAGGCAGCTGGATTCCCAGGTTTTCTTCCATGGCAACAGGCAGCCACACCCTAGCCAAAAGTGATTGGCCGGCCAAGCTACCCTATCAAGAGATCAACTTCCTCTAAAAGGTGGTGACAGAAAAAGTTAACTCAGTCTCTTATCCATTGATAACATTCTCCATGCCTGAAGGTGACAGAGCTGTTTTCAGAAAGAAAGAAAAGTAAGAGTCCTGGGAACAAGACGAATACACAAATATAAACAATCAGAAATTCTTCTGGTTGAAGAATAAGACCAGAAACAACAATATCCTTTGGTGCAAATAAAGACCATCAGAACGCATGAATGTCATCTTAATACCAAGTTCCCTATTTCCACGGTTTTTTTTTTTTTTTTATAATACACACAGTGCCTGGCAAGATGGCCCTGTGCCTACAGATGCTTGCACCAAGCACAATGGCCTGAGTTTGCCTTCCTGGGTACAGTGAAAAGAAAGAAGTGACTCCTAAAAGTAGCCTGCTAACTCCACATGTATATTGTGACACACATGCATGAATACATGTGGACAAATTGTAAAATATATGTGAATGCTAAAAAGCAAACGAAAATATTTTATGTGTTTTTAACACATATGCACGTAGATTATCTATAGGGTTTTGTAGAATAAAGAGCTCTAAAAAACGGCAAAAGTGTCTATTGTTAAATATTTTACTTTTAAAATATGATTTCACCCAAAAAACCCATACTGTACTGAACCTCACCATGTGTCCCTGGCTGAGCTCAAACTCATGTCAAACCCTTTGCTTCCACTTTCTGAGCCCTGGGATTACAGGTGTGAGGCACCACACCTAACATCAGGATTTACTTTCTGGAGAAAGGGGGCAAAAAGCAATACTGTGTAGACTATAAAATAGTAAGGACATGTAATTTATAATCACTAAAACATATCAGAAAGGCTGATGAGAAATGAGAATGCTCTAAAGCTAAAATATTAAAAATAAAAATTACAGAAACAAAATATGGGGGGATACAATTGCAAATGATAAAGAATAGAACATAACCACAGATACATTAGCTATTAATGCATCAAACACTACAAATAAAGGATAAATATTTTCTGTACAGTTACAAAAGCAAGAACAGTAATACCTTAGCAGTAAGACAGAGAGATTAAGAAGTGTGTTTGAGGGCTGGGAGGATGGCTCAGCAGTCAGCATCACTGACTGCTCTTCCAGAAGACCCGGGTTCAATTCCTGGTGACATTGTTACATTGGTGACACTTTTCCTCGGTAGGTAACCCATGTCAGACCAAATTATGGGTGAGGAGTTTACAGAAACAGGGGTGATTCTAAAGCACTTGTATCACTAAAATCCCACTCTCTCACGGGTGATGACTCACGGATGCTGCATCATTCTGAATCTCCGGAGGTGGTGGATGACTCCAAAGGAACATCGTTCTCCAGACCCAACAGAGCTGATGCACATAGGAACTCACAGAGACTTTGACATCACTAACGAGATCTGCAGGAGGTCAAGCCAGATAAAATCCCAACATGGAAGGGTGGAAGTGGCCACAAAGCCCTACACCTAGCCAAGTAGCTATTTGTGATTGATAGCTGCTTGGAGAGTTAAAACAATTTCTCAATGAAGTGACAATAGGTATAGCAAACACAGCCCAGAACAGGCCTCATGCCCAGTAGTTTCCAGTATAACTAGGACTCCATGGTTTTGTTTTTGACTAATAAAAAGACTGTTTTGTTGGTTTTAAGCAAAAGAAAGAGCATAATGTTAAGTTGGGAAAAGTTAGGGAAGGGAGAAAATATGATAAAAATGAATGAAAAATTTAAAAATAAGGAAAAATGAAAAGTAAAATATATATGTTGAGGCAAGGCTGAGGGGATGGCTCTTGCAAAAGACCTGACTTCAATTGCAGACACCAAATGGTGACTCACAATTGCCTGTTATCTAGTTCCAAGCAATCTGACACTATCTTATGACCTATGTGGGCAAATCCACAAAGACACACGGAGATAAAATATCCCTACACATAAAATTAAAATAAACAAAACCTGAAATAATATGATACAACTATTGATTTCGATAGTGCTCTTAGTCATAGGACCTGAGTTCAGTTTGCAGAACCTACTAAGAGCCATCTGTAATGTGAGGCCACCCTGGGTTATTAACCCCATGTAAAATAGCAAGACATACACACGCACACACACACTCACTCACATAAACACACACAAACATATTCTCCACATACCTGTACATTTATATATTTACTTCACTATTAGTGTGATTCCCTATCATAAGTATTGTTGCCATCCACATTGTATACAAGAAACGAAAGGCCCAGAGAGGCTGAATAAGTAGCTCCCAAGTCACAGAGCAACTAAGATGTTACCCATGATTTAGTCATCCCTCCTAGTCATCGGGATCATTGTGAGGTCAGGAGGCAACCTGGGACCTCAGTGTTTAACCATATGAAGGAGGCAATAGATACAGGAAACTAAGAAACACCCAAGATGGCACATTCACGGTTCATGTCCTAGGATCTGGCAACTACTCAGTCTCAGATCTATGATTTGGAAAAGGACCAGAAAGTCAAGGCAGGAGATCCCAGGTGGGCCAGACACTGGTTCTCAGACTTTATTCACTGGAAGGGGTATATGAAAGAGAGAGATAAGTGTGTGAGGAGAAAGTATGCGGACATTGTTTGTCTGCCTTCCTAATTTCCTGCAGTGAACCAGAACAAAATCATCCTTTGTTTGGAAATGTTGGCCCAGCCTGAAGTGAACAGAAAAGCTTCTCGCCAATATCTCTGTCGATAGGCCGAAAATGAAAGTGTAAATCCACTCTTAGGAATACAGGTCACTGACCAACAGTATTCTGCTGTTTCATGTTATGCAAATGCCTGTTTCTGATGTTCATTCTCTACTCTCAGAGCCATCGAAGTCCTCCCGTTTCTTGGGCTTTCTCTAATATTAGTGCAGTATGAGATGAATTGATCTACCATGACTTTCTTTAAAGGGAGCATGGAATTGATTTTTCATGTGTGTGAAAACAGTGAGAGAGGAGGAAACCTCATTTGTATACAGGAATAGCCGGAAATCCCAAGACCACGTATTGAAAAGATGGCCAATCCCCTCCATACACTTGAGGTGGTAGAATTATCACACAAGACATGTCTTATTTAAAAAGCTGTGACATTCTCATCAGTGATATTGGAGGCTCTTAGCGACTGGTGGTGTATTCGCCTGGTATGCTAGGATTAATCAGAACAGCTCAATCAAACAGATATAATTTAATAATTGAAAACGGGAAAAGTCAACACTACTGGGGTAAAGGTTCCCATGTCCAAATCCAGTCTGGCAAACACTGTGAACTTTACACTAAGAGAGCCAAAGAGAGCAAACTCACCTGGATTGCCAGGTTTTCTTCCCTGCCCCCAGGCAGCCACACCCTAGCCAAATGTGATTGGCTGAGCTTCCCATCTAGAGAGAAACTTCCTCTAAAAGATGGTGACTGAAAAACTTAACTCAGTCTCCTATCCATTGAAAACATTCTTCCTGCCTGAAGGTGATGTAGATGATTTCAAAAAGAAAGAAAAGAAAGAGTCCTGGGAACAAGTAGAAGTATGCAAATATAAACAATCAGAAATTATTCAGGTTGCAGAAAAAGAATACCATAGATAACATCTTTTTGTGCAAATTAAGCCTATCAGGAGGTTTGACTGTCATCTTAATACCAAGTTTCCTATTTCCACATATTCCTTTAAAATACACACAGAGCCTGGCAAGATGTCTCAGTGCCTACACATGCTTGCGCCCACCATGATGGCCTCAGTTTGCCTCCCTGTGTACACTGAAGAAAGAACTGACTCCTAAAAGTTGCCTGCTACCTACACGTGTATACTGAGACACACATGCATAAACACATGTGCACAAAATATAAAATATATTAAATGCTTAAGAGCAAATAATCATATCTTAGGTATTTTTAACATATATGCACATGAATTAACTACAGTGTATTGTAGAATAAAGAGCACTAGAAAATAGCAAAAGAGTTTCTATTGTTAAAAAGTTTTACTTTTGAAATACGATCTTACCGTGTAACCCATACTGTCATGAACCTTACTATGTGGCCCCAGCTGGCCTCAAACTCATGTTAAACCCTTGGCTTCCACTTCTTGAGTTCTGGAATTACAGGTATGAGGCACCACACGTACCATCAGGATTTATTGTCTGGAGAAGGGACAAAAAGCAATACTGTGTAGAGTATAAAATAGTAAGGACATATAATTTATAATCTCTATAACATATCAGAAAGGCTGATGAGAAATGAGAATGCTCTAAAGCTAAAACAATAAAAATAAGAATTAGAGAAACAAAATATGAGGGGGATAAGAGTGCAAATGATAAAGAGTAGAACGTAACAACAGGTATTATTGTTCTTGCTTTTATAGCTGTTCAGAAAATATTTAGTCTTTATTGGTAGTGATTGATCCATTAATAGCTAATTTATCTTATGTCACGATATCAAATTAAACGGAGAGAATCTCAAAGCCATCCCGCTTAACTCAGGAACACAACAAGGCTGTCCACTCTTGCCATACCTCTTCAATATAGTGCTTAAAATCTAGCAATAGCAATAAGACAACATAATGGGATCAAGGGGATTCGAATTGGAAAGGAAGAAGTTAAACTTTCTTTATTCGCAGATGATAAGATAGTGTACTTAAGCGACCCCCAAAACTCCACCAAAGAACTTTTACAGCTGATAAACAGCTTTAGTAATGTGGCAGGATACAAGATCAACTCCAAAAAATCAGTCGTCCTCTTATACACAAAGGATATAGAAGCAGAGAGGGAAATCAGAGAAGCTTCACCTTTCACGATAGCCACAAACAGCATAAAATATCTTGGGGTAAATCTAACCAAGGAAGTGAAAGATCTATTTGA
Source organism: Microtus pennsylvanicus (assembly GCF_037038515.1). Taxonomy (NCBI): domain Eukaryota; kingdom Metazoa; phylum Chordata; class Mammalia; order Rodentia; family Cricetidae; genus Microtus; species Microtus pennsylvanicus. The sequence continues at coordinate 62,359,774 of NC_134601.1, read as the reverse complement.
CAAGAACTTTAAGGCATTGAAGAAAGAAATTGAAGAGGATACCAAAAAATGGATGGAACTCCCTTGCTCTTGAATTGGGAAGATCAATATAGTAAAAATGGCAATTCTACCTAAGGCAATTTATAGATTCAATGCAATCCCCATCAAGATCCCATCAAAATTCGTCACAGATCTGGAGAGGACAATAATCAACTTTATATGGAAAAACAAAAAACCCAGGATAGCCAAAACAACACTATACAATAAAGGATCTTCTGGAGGCATTACCATCCCTGACTTCAAACTCTATTACAGAGCTACAGTTATGAAAACAGTGTGGTACTGGCATAAAAACAGAGAAGTCGACCAATGGAATCGTATAGAAGACCCGGATTTTAACCTACAAACCTATGAACACCTCATTTTTGATAAAGGAGCTAAAAGTATACAATGGAAGAAAGAAAGCATCTTCAACAAATGGTGCTAGCACAACTGGATGTCAACCTGTAGAAGAATGAAAATAGACCCATATCTATCACCGTGCACAAAACTCAAGTCAAAGTGGATCAAAGACCTCAATATCAGCCCAAACACATTGAACCTGATAGAAGAGAAAGTAGGAAATACCCTACAACAGATGGGCACAGGAGATAGCTTCCTATGCATAACCCCAGAAGCACAGACATTAAGGGCAACATTGAATAAATGGGACCTACTAAAACTGAGAAGCTTCTGTAAAGCAAAGGACACTGTCGCTAAGACACAAAGGCAACCTACTGACTGGGAGAAGATCTTCACCAACCCCACAACAGACAAAGGTCTGATCTCCAAAATATATAGAGAACTCACAAAACTAGACTTTTAAATGCTAATTAACCCAATTAAAAAATGGGGCACTGAACTGAACAGAGAATTCTCAACACAAGAAGTTCAAATGGCCAAAAGACACTTAAGGTTGTGCTCAACTTCCTTAGCAATCAGGGAAATGCAAATCAAAACAACTTTGAGATATCATCTTACACCTGTCAGAATGGCTAAAGTCAAAAACACCAAGGATAGCCTTTGCTGGAGAGGCTGTGGAGGAAGGGGTACCCTCATCCATTGCTGGTGGGAATGCAATCTTGTGCAACCACTATGGAAGTCAGTGTTTTGGTTTCTCAGGAAATTCGGGATCAACATACCCCTGGACCGAGCAATACCACTCTTGGGAATGTACCCAAGAGATGCCTGATCATATGACAAAAGCATTTGTTCAACTATGTTCATAGCAGTATTATTTGTAATAGACAGAACCTGGAAACAACCTAGATGCCCTTCAATGGAAGAATGGATGAAGAAAGTATGGAATATATACACATTAGAGTACTACGCTGCAGTAAAAAACAATGAGATCTCGAATTTTGCATGCAAATGGATGGAAATAGAAAACACTATCCTGAGTGAGGTATCCCAGACCCAAAAAGAAGAACATGGGATGTACTCACTCATAATTGGTTTCTAGCCATAAATAAGGGTCACGGAGTCTACAATAGGTGAATCTAAAGAAGCTAAGTAAGAAGGGGAAACCAAGGAAAAACATATAGTTATCCTCTTGGCTAAGGGAAGTAGACAAAATTGCCGGGGAGAAAATTGGGATCTTGGGGGTGGGGTGGATGGGGGTAAGGGGAGATGGGGAGAGAAAAGTTAGAAGGGAAGGAGGTGGGGCCATGGGGAAACAGGAGGATTGGGATAAAGGAAGGTTGGACAGGGGAGCACGGAACCACAGTTCTTAGTTAAGGGAGCCACTTTAGGTTTGGCAAGAGACCTGACCCTAGAGGGGCTCCCAGGTGCCCAACCCGAGGTCCTCAGTTAGTTCCTTGGGCAGCTGAGGATAGGGAACCTGAAATGACCCTATCCTAGAGCAATACTGACGAATATCTTGCATATCATCATAGAACCTTCATCTGGTGATGGATGGAGATAGAGACAAAGACCCACACTGGAGCACTGGACTGAGCTCCCAAGGTCCCAATGAGGAGCAGAAGGAGGGAGAACATGACCAAAGAAGTCGGGACCACGAGGGGTGCACCCACCCACTGAGACAGTGGAGCTGATCTATTGGGAGCTCACCAAGGCCAGCTGGACTGTGACTGAAAAACCATGGGATAAAACTGGACTCTCTGAACATGGCGAACAATGAGAGCTGATGAGATGCAAAGGACAATGGCACGGGATTTTGATCCTACGTAATGTGCTGGCTTTGTGGGAGCCTAGCCAGTTTGGATGTTCACCTTCTTAGATATGGACGGAGGGGGGAGGACCTAGGACTTACCACAGGGCAGAAAACCCTGACTGCTATTGGGACTGGAGAGGGATGGGGAAAGGAGAAGGGGAAGGGGGAGAAAGGTGGGAGGAGGGGGAGAAGGGTGGGAGGAGGGGTAGGGAAATGGGAGGCTGGGAGGAGGTGGAAACTTGTTTTTTTTTCTCCTTTTCTCAATAAAAACAATATATGTGAATGCTTAAAAGCATGATAATATTTTATGTGTGTTTGACACATATGCACGTGGATTATCTATAGGGTATTGTAGAATAAAGAGCACTAGAAAATGGCAAATGTATTTCTATTGCTAAATATTTTACTTTTAAAATATAATTACACCCTGAAACCGATACTGTACTGAACTTCACCATGTGTCCCCAGCTGGCCTCAAACTGATGTCAAACCCTTTGCTTCCACTTCCTAAGCTCTGGGATTACAGGCATGAGGCACCACTCTTAACATCAGGATTTACACTCTGGGGTGAGTGGTCAAAAAGCAATATTGTGTAGAATATAAAATAGTAAGGACATATAATTTATAATCTCTAAAACATATCAAAAAGGCTGATGTTCTCTAAAACATATCAAAAAGGCTGAGAGTGTTCTAAAGCTAAAACATTAAAAATAAGAATTAGAGAAACAAAATATGAGGGGAATAAGAGTGCAAATGATAAACAGTAGAACGTGACGTCAGATAAATTAGCTATTAATGGATCAAACACTACCAATAAAGACTAAATATTTTCTGAACAGCTATAAAAACAAGAACAGTAATACCTTATCTGTAAGATAGAGAGTTTAATAAGTGTGTTTGAGGGCTGGGAGGATGGCTCAGCAGTTAGCATCACTGTCTACTCTTCCAGGGGACCAAGGTTCAATTCCCAGCACCCACATGGCAGCTCGCAACTGGCAGTCACATGAGGAGTCTCCACCATGTACCGCGGTCACCATTAACAGCACCATCGTGGCGTTGTGTGACATTATTACTGGGTAGGGAACCCATGCCAGATCAAATTGTGAATGAAGAGTTTACACAAACAGGGGTGACTCTAAAGCACTTACATCACTAAAAGCCCACTCCGTCATGGGAAATGACTCACAAATTCTGCATCTATCTGAATGTCTGGAGGTGGTGGATGACTCCAAAGGAGCATCTTTGTCCAGACCCAACAGAGCTGATGCACATAGGACCTCAAAAAGACTGTGAGATCACTCACGAGATCTGCAGGAGCTCAAGCCAGATAAAATCCCAGCCTGGAGGAGAGGGGAAGTGGCCACAAAGCCCTACACCTAGCAAGTAGCTGTTTCAATGGATAGCTGCTTTCTCAATGAAGTGACACTGGGTATGGCAAAGAAACCCGAGAACAGGCAACATGCACAGTAGTTTCCAGTATAAATAGGATTCCATGGTTTTGTTGTTGACTTATAAAAGGACTGTTTGTTTGTTTTAAGCAAGAGCAAGAGTGTAATGTTAAGTTGGGAGGAGTTGGGGAAGGGGAAAAATATGGTAAAAATAAATGTAAAATTTAGAAATAAAGAAAAATTAAAAGTAAAATATATATAATGATGAGGCACTGAGGAGTTGGCTCCTGCAGAGGACCTGACTTCAGTCCCAAGACCCCAAATGGTGGCTCACAACTGCATGTTATTCCAGTTCCATGGGATATGACAGCATCTTATGACCTCAGTGGGCAAATCCACAGACACACACGCTGAGAAAATATCCATACATATAAAATTAAAATAAACAAAAGCTGAAATAATAATAATAAGATATATCTTTTGATCTGGATAGTCTCTTAGCCAGAGGGACTAAGTTCAGTTTGCAAAACTACTAACAGCCATCTGTGACTGTGAGGCCACCCTGGGCTATTCAACCCATGTTACATAGCAAGATATACATACACACACACACAAACACACACACACACACGTTATCCACATGGTCTGTACATTTATATATTTACTTCACCATTAGAGTGACTCCATATCATAAGTATTGTTGCCATCCACGTTGTACACAAAAGCAAAAGGCCCAGAGAGGCTAAATAAGTAGCTCCCAAGTCAGAGAGCAACTAAGATGTTACCCATGATTAAGTCATGTCTCCTAGTCATCCTGATCATTGTGAGGTCAGGAAGCAACATGGGCCTTCTCTATGTAACCATATGAAGGAGGCAGTAGATACAGGAAACTGAGAAACACCCAAAATGGCACATTCACGGCTTATTTCCTAGACTCTGACAACTACTCAATCTCAGCTCTATGATTTGGAAAGGGATCAGAAAGTCAAGGCAGGGGATCCCAGGTGGGCCAGATACTGGTTTTCAGACTTTATTCACTGGAAGGGGTATATGAAAGAGAGAGATGAGTGTGTGAGGGGAAAGTGCACAGACACCTGTTTGTCTGCCTCCCTAATTTCCTGCGGTGGACCAGAACAAAATCGACCTTTGTTTGGAAATGTTGGCCCAGCCTGAAAAGAACAGCAAAACTTCTCACCAGTATCTCTGTGGACATCTAGTGGTTGTAGCTGTGAATGACACCTCATACAAAATGTTCCTGTGGGGCCCAACAGTGAGGACAGGAAGGACCATGAGCAGAAGGGGAGAAGAGCCAGGGCTGTGAGTACAAGACACAGCCAGTCACTGGGAGGATCTGCTCTGATGCGTTTCCTGGCAACTGTTGTCACGTTATTCACTGTGTGCACTATGTTGCAGAAAACTGATGTCACAAAGCTCCTGAAACTAGAGCTGGAGTCATGAATTCATGTGTTCCGGGTAGAAAACAAGTCTCCACCCATCTAGACTTGTTTTTGTGGAGATAGGAACCACAGGCAAGCCTGCTCTGTAGGGACCATCTCCTTTCCTTGGCCAACAGGGACAGGTAGTACAACCTGCTGCTCTCCCCTCTGTTCAGCATCCCTGGGGCCTTTCTCAGGCCTGACTAACCCCTCATTCTTACCTTCCAGGTTTAAGGTCTGAGGATTCTGCCTCCTCCCCAGGCTGAAGGCGTCCATCAACTACTCCAGTCTTCTTCAGTGCCCTTCCCGACCATGGCCAGACCAACTCGTTCGGTCCCAATGGTCCTAGGTAGGCTGTGTTGCCCACTCTTGCTTAAAATGCTTTTGTTGGTCAGGCCTGAAACATGAGCAAGAAAGTAACTTCCAGATGGCTAGACTCACCCTGACTGGTGTACAGTTTCATCATCTTCTCTTTCCACTCAGCATGATTCTGGGAAGCCTGTGATGGCTGTTGCTGGCTGCTTTCTTCTCTGAGAGCTGGTGCACTGCCCCAAATGAGCTGAGGAATATCCAAGATCAGAGCCAGATGTCCGGACACCAGACTGTCTCCATTGTGCTGAAGGAAAAACACAAAAAGACCTAGGATTTGAGTATGATGGCAGTTGACAGGGAAGCGATTAGGCATAATGTGAGTTCTAGGAGGACCAACAGACCACAAAAGACATGCCATAGAACAATGGGTAGGCAGCCTAGGGTCCTAAGTGACATAAAGTTAATGTGGTGGCCTTCCTGGGGTCAGGAGAGTAGGAGAATGGCAGTGGGAGACTAGGGATGGCCCAGCTCAGGTCCTTCCGAACAGGATGTGACCAACAATGGGTGCGGTGGTCCATAATTGCAGGATCAGATTAAATAGTGTCAAGACTTCCTCTGCAGGGTGGCATGCAGACTGTTCTAAACACATCCCCTAGTAAACTTTCAACTTAGATTTATTCTCTCTCTCTCTCTCTCTCTCTCTCTCTCTCTCTCTCTCTCTCTGTCTCTATTTGTCTCTCTCTCCTTTCCTTCCTTTCTTCATTTTTTTGATTTCTACCTTCCTTCTTTTTTTTTTTTTTTTGAGTTTCTCTGTGTAGCCCTGGAAATCCTGGAACATTCTCTATAAACCAGACTGGCCAAGAACTCAGAGATTCATGTGTCTCTGCCTTCATAGTGCTAGGATTAATGGCGTGTACCACCATAACTGACAAACTTCAGCTGTTTCTTAAACTTCTTTACATATTCTTGCATCTTATACACCTACTTACTTATAACAGATTGAATTTTAAATAAGCTGGACTTCTCAGAAAAGCACAACGTTTTTCTAGAAGTATCCATCCTAGGGGGAGCACAACGAAGAGAAGGACAATAAGAAGAGAAATTTAGGTCATGTGCACACTAGAATCTAGGATGCTGCATCTCAACTTGGCCAGTTTGCTTTGCCTCCTTCATTGCTGTGCTTACACTCCTGAGTACTTGACCAACTACTGCATCCTATCGGAATTCTTCTCTTTTGAGAACAAGAAGGATCAAATGAACAAATGAATGAAAGAGAGACAGAAAGAAGAAAGGAAAGAAGAGATAAGGAAAAGACTGCTGCTAAGATCAAGACCAGAGAAAAAGAGAGATCCTCTCCACTTAATAAGAAAACCCGCAAGGCAACTGGAAGTAGGAGTCAGGAGGGCGGAATTAGGTTGAGCAGTGTCACCTGATTTCTTAGCACTGATACCTGGACCTCCTTTCAGGATAATCAAATTAAACCTTGGGCATAAGGTACATAATTCATTCTCTCTCTCTCTCTCTCTCTCTCTCTCTCTCTCTCTCTCTCTCTCTCTCCCTCCCTCCCTCTCCCTCCCTTCCTCCCTCGCTCTATCTCTCTCTCCCTTCCTCCCTCCTTCTCTCTCGCTCTCTCCATCCTCTGCGTGTTGGGGGGAGGTTGTTGTGAGGTTGTAGTGATGTGTGGGATATGTAAGCTCCTAGTATGATCTCACAGCGTATCCAGGGAAGAAAATAACCACACCGGGTGATCAAATACAGGTGTGTGGGTAGCAGTGGTGTGTGTGTGTGTGTGTGGGTTTCTGTGCACACTTCTGGTAGATGCCTAAGGACGGCTATGGGTGTGTTTTCGCAGGTGCTGTCTCTTTTTTTTCTGAGACAGGGTCTTTATTGGCCTGAAGCTGACAAAATGGGGTAAGTGGTCTGACTTGTAAACCCAAGGGACATTACGACTGCACAGTTTTGTGCTGGATTTTAAGTACAGACTACCAGAACTGGTGTTTTTACTTAGATTCTGGGGGTGGAAGTTGTGTCCTCGTGCTTGCAAAGCAAGCACCTTGCTAACTGAGCTATCCTTCAGATGCTAGGATGAAGTTTTATTTGGGATACAAGATAATCAGACATGTAGTTTTTAAAAAAGTGGGTGTACTAAAAAAAGTGGCTATATCTGAAAATTTTAACTTAGACCCTGAGAGTTAAGTGTTTCCCAAATCAGCTAGGCCTCCAACAGACAAAGGTATTATTCACACAAAACCAAACTTGGTGAGTCAAAGAGTTTAAAATTTACAGCTAGCAGATGAGGGATTACTTAGAGGTGCAGAGCAGCGACTGACTGTGGCGTGGAAGAAGGAGTCCTTCTCTGTAGCTGGATAGAAAGAAGTGCCTGCCCTGTCAATTGACCTTCCACACTCTCAGTACTCTAGCGTCTCCAGAGGCTACGAAACCACATGTAACTGGGACAGAATCTCACACGGCTGAAAAGGAGATGCTTCACAGAGAGGCTGGAATCTCACGTGAGAGTCTAATAACACCTGCCCCAAGTCTTGTATAAAGAAACTTCAGCAGGCAGGTGGTGGTAGGGTGTATAACAGGAAAGCTGAGTCAGCCATGGAAAGCAGGCCAGTAAGCAGTATTCCCGCTATGGCCTCTGTATACTGGTATATTTGTGTTTAAATGAATAAAGCTTGCCTGAAGATCAGTGGGCAAAGCAGCCACACTCCTCAGCTATACGGGACAGGGCGGGGGGTGGGGTGGCACACACCGATAATCCTAGAACTGGAAGACAGAAGCAGACAAATTTCTGTGAGTTCCAGGCTATCCTGGAATATACAAGAGTAGTACAGAAACAGATACAAGTGGTGTTGGTTTACACCTTTAATCTCAGTGTTTGGGAGTCACACACTTTTAATCCCAGCACAAGGGAGTTGGAGACAGGAGCAATATGCTGAGCAGAGAGAGGAATATAAAGGAGAAGGGACAGGAACTCACTAGAGTGTCGAGTCTGAGGATTCGTGGAGAGAAGACCTCGCCCTTTGAATCTGAACACTTGGTAGGGTAAAAGGTCTCTCTACTGGTTTGCTGCTTTGCTTTTCTGATCTTCAGCTTGGACCCCAATACTTATCTCTGGGTTTGTATTACTCTGCTACACCTCTGCTTTGATTCCTGCCTCGAGATTCCTTCCTTGAGTTCCTTTCACAAAGGACTACAACTGTAAACTTAAATAAATCTTATCAACTTGACTTTGAACACAGTGATTACAATTTAAAACTAAGACAGCATATTCCCAAGTGGGGGATAAACCAGACACCTTAAACCTCACATTTGAGCCATCCATAATCTTTAGTGCATCACATACCCTGCATTCAGAGCCTCTAACCACCATAAGGCCACGTCCTTTTAAGAATTTTTTTTTTAATTTTAGAGATTTATATTTTACAGAAAAGTTGCAAAATAAAAGAAAGAATATTCACAAATGCCATGCAGCTGGTTGATTCTTTTGTTACTACTTTGAGTAGATGTGTCAAAACTGAGCCAATCAAGGCGTTCCTAATTACTGAATCCATGGTTTATTAAGATTTCCTTACCTTTTACCATTACTCTTTACCATTGTCCATTACAAAATCCCGCGAGGAGCCTAATTCATACAACAGTGGTTCACATGGTTTTCCTGTAAGACCATGTCGCGCGCGCGCGCGTGTGTGTGTGTGTGTGTGTGTGTGTGTGTGTGTAGTTTGTGCTGAGGAATCATTTCTTAGATTTCGAGGGTAAAATGAAACATTAGTGTGTTGCATCCTTCCCTCCTGTCTTTAACTCAATGGAGTCACATTTGGGAAGAGCATGTGTACAATAAAACTTGATGAGGCTTCCATAAGAAGTTCTTTTCTGAAGTAGATCACCTCTGTCATGCTTACAGAGAACATCAAGTTCTTCATGTTGTATATTGTTCATTTTATAAAAGCTCCCTCCAGAAATGGAAGGCTCACAGACATGGTGGCTGTCCCAGTTTTATTGTCTATCTAACACAGTGTCAACTGGGAGGAAAGCATCTACTGAGACACTGCCTACATCAGATGAGGAGGTTGATCTTTGGACACATCTGTGTGTGGTTTCATTGATTATTAACTCACATAAGAGGTCCCAGTCTGCTGTAGGCAATACCATTCTTAGGCAGGAGGCTCTGGGTTAGTTAAAAGTACCAGGGAAGCATGAGCCTATGAGCAAGCTAGAGAAAAGACTGGCAAACAGCGCTCTTCCTTCTAGGCTTCCCTCCTCCAGGTTCCTGCCTTGAGTTCCTGCCCCTATTTCCCCAGTGATGAACTGTGATTTGGAAGCCTGTGCAAATAAACCCTTTCTTCTCTAAGCTGATTTTGTGTTGGAGTGTTTTATAACAGCACCAGAAACTGCTACTGTGGCCCACCCTGTTGGCAGGCACGGGCAAGGAAAGGCACATTCCGGACTAGTCTGGGCTACATAATGAAACACTGAATCAAAAAGTAAAACCAAAACCATAGTGATAACCACAAAATGAAAGTGTAAATCCACTCTTAGGAATACAGGTCGTTGAACAACAGTATTCTGCTGTGTCATGGTAGGCCAATGCCTGTCTCTAAAGTTCATTCTCTCCTCTCAGAGCCACCCTTCCCGACCAAGGCCAGAACAACTCATTCTGTGTCCATGGTCCCAGGTAGGCTGAGTTGACCATTCTTGCTTAAAAGGCTTTATTGTTGGTCAGTCCTGAAACATGAGCGAGAAAGAAACTTCCAGATCGCTAAACTCACCCTGACTGGTGTACAGTTTCATCGTCTTCTCTTTCCACTCAGCATGACTCTGGGAAGCCTGTGCTGGCTGTTGCTGGCTACTTTCTTCTCTGAGAGATGGTGCACTGCCCCAAATGAGCTGAGGAATAACCAAGATCTGAGCCAGATGTCCGGAAACCAGACTGTCTCCATTGTGCTGAAGGAAAAACAATAAAAAGACCTAGGATTTGAGTATGATGGCAGTTGACAGTGAAGCTATTAGGCATAAGGTGATCTCTTGGCAGGACAAACAGACCACTAAAGAAAGGCCATAGAACAATGGGTAGGCAGCCTAAGGTCCTGATGTGGCATTAAGATAATGATGGTGGCCTACTTGGGGTCAAGAGAAAAGGATAATGGCAGTGAGAGACTCTGGAAGAGCCAGCTCAGGACCTTCCAAAGAAGATATGAACAACAATGGGGGATGGTGGTCCATATTAGCTGGATCAGATAAAAACAGCCTCAAGACTTCCTCTGCAGGGTGGAATGCAGAGTGCTCTAACCCTTTCCCCAGTAAACTTTCAACTTAGGTTTGTCCTTTCTTTCTTTCTTTCTATCTATCTATCTATCTCTCTCTCTCTCTCTTTCTCTCTCTTTCTTTCTTTTTTTCCGTCCTTTCTTCTTTTTCGTCCTTCCTGCCACACCAACTCCAGTGTCGTCTGTGTGACATGACGTCTGTCATTATCCCGGACTAGAGCTACATGTCCTATGGGACTAGGCTTCCTGGAGGTCAATGGCAGACCCTCGGTATAGGCTGGCCTTTCTGCATAGACGGGTTTCTCGATTAGCTGGCTATGCGAGATATGGGCTTTGCACAATTTCTTATATAATAATGATATTCATTATATCTACAAGACAAGGAATATCTCTTCAGTAACAACTCTGGTATTGGGAAGCAGAATATGGGGATGTATAAGAATACAGCAGAACCTGTGTCATACACAGGGTGTATGATGATCTAGGGAATAGATGGGTTCATGTTGATAGACAAAGACTGTTATGTTATACATTGAACTTTATGGATAGGCTTCCTAGATCCCAACCCCCATAGTGTCTGCTGCATAAGGAGGTACTAAAAAGTATATTTCAACAGGTGCAGAGAACTGATTAGGTATATTTGTTCACTAAATGAAATAAATGGTTAGGAAGTGGAAGGGCCATGATAGCGATAATGAGACAGAAACTTTCTATTCATAAGAAGAAACCACTTGCCTAAGGTTTACATTCCCAAGAAAAAGATTTCCTCTTCTAAGAATGCTTTATGTCTAACACCTGTCCTGGTAATATACTTAAATATCGCTGATGTGACTAAAAGAAGATTTCATACTGTGCCACCCAATGATACATGACCTTCTGGTTTGTCCGTTGTTTGAATACTATATAATGAAAACCTGAATTCAGTAAAATTGCAGCAGATTCCAACCACTCTCTTGTGTGTTGTGTCTGTCTGTCACTCGCCTAACTTGTGCCTTCCTGTTACCAAGACACTGCTTCTCCCACGGTCTGAGTGGCTCCACTGGGCCGGTCCATGGCACCTTCTTTCCTTCTTTCTTCTTTCCATCTTTCCTTCTTTTCTTCCTTCCTTCCTTCCTTCCTTCCTTCCTTCCTTCCTTCCTTCTTCCTTCCTTCCTTTTTTTTTATCTGAGTTTCTCAGTGTAGCCATGGCTGTTCTGGAACTTTCTCTATAAACCAGACTGACCAAGAACTCAGATTCATTTGCCTCTGCCTCCAGAGTACTGGGATTAAAGGCATGCAGCACCATACCTGAAAAACTTCAGCTGTTTCTTAACTGCTTTACATATTCTTGCATCTTATACACTTGCTTACTTATAAAAGAATGAATTCTAGATAAGCTGGGCTTCTGAGAAAAGGACACACTTTTCCTAGAAGTATTCATTCTTGGGGGAGGACAAATGAGAGATGGACAGTGAGAAGAGAAATTTAGGTCCTGAGCCCACTAGAATCTAGGTTGCTGCATCTTGACTTGGCCAGGTTGCTTTGCCTCCTTGATTGCTCTGCTTATAGTCTTGAGTACTTGACCAACTACTGCATCCTATCAGAATTCTTCTTTTTTGAAAACAAGAAGGATAAAATGAACAAATGAATGAAAGAAAGATACAGAAAGATGAAAGGAAGAAAGAGAGAAAGGAAGAGACTGCTGCTAAGATCAAGGCCAGAGAAAAAGAGAGATCCTCTCCACTAAATAAGAAAAACCAGTGAGGTAACTGGAAGTAGGATTCAGGAGGCCGAAATTAGGTTGGGTAGTATCACCCAAAGGTTGGCAAAGCAGCCAACCCCTAGAGACCTTTTACCTGTACCAAGTGTTCAGACTCAAAGGGCGAAGTCCTGTCACCCTGAATCCTCGGACTCCACACTCCAGTGAGTGCCTGTCTCTTCTCATTTATATTCCTCACTCTGCTCAGAATATTACTCCTGTCTCCAACTCAAAGTGATGGGATTAAAAGTGTGTGATCCCAAACACAGAGATTAAAGGTGTAAACCACCACCAGGATCTGTTTCTGGATCAATCTTGCATAGCCCAGGATAGCCTGGAACTCACAGAGATTTGCCTGCCTCTGTCTTCCGAGTCCTGGGATTAAAGGGGTGTGCTACCACCACCCCTTTGTCCTGTATAGCCGACGAGTGTGGCTGCTATGCCCGCTGATCTTCAGGCAAGCTTTATTCATTTAAACACAAATATACCAGTATACAGAGGCCATGGTGGGAATGCTGCTTACTGCCTTGCTTTCCATGACTTACTCAGCTTCCCTGTTATACACCCTACCACCACCTGCCTGCTGAAGTTTCTTTATACAAGACTTGGGGCCGGTGTCATTAGACTCTCACCTGAGATTCCAGCCTCTCCTTGAAAAATCTCCTTTTTAGCTGTGTGAGATTTTGTCCCAGTTACCTGTGGTTCTGTAGCCTCTGGAAACTCCAGAGTACCAGGAGTGTGGAAGGTCGATTGACAGGGCAGGCACTTCCATCTATCCAGCTACAGAGGACTCCTTCTTCCACGCCACAGTCAGTCGCTGCTCTGCACCTCTAAGTAATCCCTCATCCGTTAGCTGTAAGTTTTAAACTCTTTGGCTCACCAAGTTCTGTTTTTGTGTAATAATACCTTGGTCTGTTGGAGGCCTAGCTGATTTGGGAAACACATAACTCTCAGGGTCTAAGTCAATGTTTTCAGACTATACCCACCGTCTTTTTTAGTACATCCACTTTTTAAAAAAAAAACTACATTTCTGATTATCTTGTATCCCAGCTACACACTTCATCCTAGATCTGAGAGGATAGCACAGTTAGCAAGGTGCTTGCTTTGCTAGCACGAGGACACAGATTCAACCGCCAGAATCTAAATTAAAACTCTAGTTCTGGTAGCCTGTACTTGAAATCCCAGCACAAAACTGTGCAGATGTAATGTTCCTGGGGTTTACTGGGGAGAAGGCTTACCCTATTTTGTGAGCTTCAGGCCAATGAAAGACTCTGTCTCCAAAAAAAAAAGAGGACCACACTTGAGAAAACACACCCAAAGCTGTCCTTAGGCATCTACCACAAGTGTGCACAGATACCCCCCACACACACACAATCAAACACACACCTACATTTGATCACCTGGTGTGGATATTCTCATCCCTGGATACCCTGTGAAATCATACTAGGAGCTTACATACCACACACACCACTACAACCTGACAACACGCTCTGCCGCCACACACAGAGGGATGGAGAGAGAGAGTGAATTATGGACCTTATGTCTAAGGTCTAATTTGATTAGTCTGAAAGGAGGTCCAGGTATCAGTACTAAGAAATCAGGTGATACTAACCAACCTAATTCCAGCCTTCTGAATCCTACTTTTAGTTACCTCACTGGTTTTCTTACTAAGTGCAGAGGATCTCTATTTTTCTTTGGTCTTGACCTTAACAGCAGTTTCCCTCCTTTCTTCATTACTTTCATCTTTCTGTCTGTCTTTGTTTCATTCATTTGTTCATTTGATCTTTTTTGTTCTCAAAAGGGAATAATTCTGATGTGATGCAGTAGCTGGTCAAGTACTCAAGAGTGTAAGTAGAACAATCGAGGAGGCAAAGCAAACTGGCCAAGTCGAGATGCAACAAACTAGATCCTGGTAGGCACAGGACCTAAATTGCTCCTCTAACTGTCCATCTCTCCTTTGTCCTCCCCCTAGAATGGATACTTCTGGGAAAAGGCTGTGCTTTTCTCACAAGCCCAGCTTATCTAGAATTCAATCTGTTATAAGTAAGTAGGTGTATAAGATGCAAAAATAAGTAAAGAAGTTTAAGAAATAGCTGAAGTTCACCGGGCATGGTGGTGCACGTCTTTAATCCCACTACTCTGCAGGCAGAGGTAGATAAATCTCTGAGTTCTTGGACAGTCTGGTTTATAGAGAAAGTTCCAGAACAGCCAGGGCTACACAGAGATACTCAGATACACAAGAAGTAAGGAGGAAGGAAAGAAGGAAGGAAGGAAGGAAGGAAGGAAGGAAGGAAGGAAGGAAAGAAGGAAGGAGGGAGAATGAAAGAAAGAAAGAAAGAAAGAGTAAGTAAGAAAGAAAGGACAAGAAGAGACAAAGGAATGTTTTAGGGAATGGGTTAGAGCACTCTGCATACTACCCTACAGAGGAAGTATTGAGGCTCTTTTAATCTGATCCAACCAATATGAATCACCGTCCCCCATTGTTGATCACAACTTGTTTGGAATGTCCTGAGCTGGCCCTTCCTGAATCTCCCACTCCCATTCCCCTTCTCTCTTGAACCCAGGTAGGCTACCGCCATTATCTAATATAGGTAGTTTGTGCTGAGGAATCGTTTATTATACTTCTATGGTAAAATGAAATGTTAGTGTATAGAAGGGGCAGCGGGCTGCATTCCTGCCACCCAGCTCCTGACTGCCTGGCTAGCTTATACCCCAAAGTAACAACAGACAAACTGTATTCATTTAAATACTGCCTGGCCTATTTCTATTAATGTGTGTAGCAAAACGAGGTGTGCTTACTGGGAAGATTCTAGCCTCTGTCCATCTTGGGTCGGAGATTCATTGCTTCTGCCTCAGAGAGGAGAGCTATGGCTTGTGTCTGAGGTGTCTTACCTTACTGCCTCTTCCTCCCAGCATTCTGTTCTATTTACACCACCCACCTATGTTCTGACCTATCGGACCAAGCAGTTTCTTTATTAATTAACCAATGACTTTCCGATATGATTAGTGTGTTGCATCCTTCCATCCTGTCTTTATCTCAATGGAGTCAACTTTGGGAAGTCATGTGCACACTAGACCATAATGAGGCTTCCATAAGATGTTCTTTTCTGAAGTAGATCACCTCCATCAAGGTTGCAGAAAACATCAAGTTCTTCATGTTGTATATTGTTCGTTTTATAAAAGCTCCCTCCTGAAATGGAAGCTTCACAGACATGGTGGCTGTCCTAGTTTTATTGTCTACCTAACACAGTGTCAGCTGAGAGGGAAGCGTCTACTGAGAAACTGAGGAGGTTGGTCTTTGGACACCTCTGTGTGTGGTTTCCTTGATTATTAACTCACATAAGAAGTCCCAGTCCACTGTAGGCAATATCATTCCTAGGGAGGAGGCTCTGGGGTAGATAAGAGTACCAGGGAAGCATGAGACTATGAGCAAGCCAGAGAAGGGACTAGCAAACAGCACTCTTCCTTCCAGGCTTTCTTCTTCCAGGTCCCTCCCTTGAGTTCCTGCCCCCATTTCCCCAGGGATGAACTGTGAATTTTAAGCCTGTGCCAAATAATCCCTCTCATCTCTAAGAGGCTTTGTGTTGGAGTGTTTTAGAACAGCAGCAGAAAATGCTACTGTAATAGACTCTGTTGTCAGGCACGGGCAAGGGAAGGCACATCCCAGACTAGTCTGGGCTACATAACGAAACACTGAATCAAAAAGTAAAACCAAAACCATAGTAATAACCCCAAAATAAAAGTGTAAATCCACTCTTAGGAATACTGGTCGCTGACCAACATTATTAGCTGTGTCATGGAATTCCAATGCCTGACTCTGATGAATCAGAAATTCTTCAGGTTGAAGAAAAAGAATACTAGAAATATAAACATCCTTTGCTGCAAATAAAGACCATCAGGAGGCTTGAATGTCATCTTAATGCCAAGTTTCCTATTTCCACTTTTTTTCCTTTAAAATATGTACAGTGGGGGGAGGGGGAGGGAAATGGGAGGCGGTGGCGGGTAGGAGGCAGAAGTCCTTAATATATAAATAAATTTAAAAAAAAATAAAATATATACAGTGCCTGGCAAGATGGTTCAGTGCGTACAGATGCTTGCACCGAGCATGGTGGCCTGAGTTTGCCACCCTGGATACAGCAAAATGAAAGAACTGACTCCTAAAAGTAGCCTGCAACATCCATGTGTATATTGTGACACACATGCATCAACACATAAACACAGATAAAACATAAAATATATGTGAATGCTTGAAAGCAAATAATGATATTTTATGAGTATTTAACACATATGCACGTGGATTAGCTATAGTGTATTGTAGAATATGGAACACTAAAAAATCGCAAGGGGTGTCTATTGTTAAAAAGTTTTACTTTTGAGATGTGATGTCACTCTGTAACCCATTTTGGCCTTAACCTCACCATGTGAACCCCATTGGCCTCAAATTCATGTCAAACCCTTTGCGTCCACTTCTTGAGTCCTGGGATTACAGGAATGAGGCATCACACCTAACATCAGGATTTGCTTTCTGGAGAAAGTGGTCAAAAAGCAATACTGTGTAGACTATAAAATAGTAAGGACATATAATTTCTAATCACTGAAACATATCAGAAAGGCTGATGAGAAATGAGAATGTTCTAAAGCTAAAACATTAAAAATAAGAATTAGAGAAACAAAATATGAGGGGATAAGAGTGCAAATGACACAGAGTAGAACGTCACAACAGATACATTAGATATTAATGGACCAAACAGTGCAAATAGAGGAGGAATATTTTCTGAACAGATACAAAATCAAGAACAGTAATACCTTGTCCGTAATCTAGCAAGTTTAATAAGTGTGTTTGAGGGCTGGGAGGATGGCACAGCAGTTAGCATCACTGTCTGCTCTTCCAGAGGACCAGGATTCAACTCCCAGAACCAACATGGCAGCTCACATCTGGCTGTCACTACAATTCCAGGGGACCTGGCAACCTTACACAGGCCTGTATCATGGAGGCCAAACACTTACACACGTAAAATAAAAATAAGTAATTCTCTTTAAAGTAGAAGAAAAAGATGTTGGCGACAGTGGTGATGCTGTCACTGCCTTTAGAATCATTTACTGCTCATTTAGTCAGGGCTGGTTGCTGGGAATAGCTGCTGCCCTCAGTTCAGTTTAGTCTACTTAGATTGTTGGTGGGGTTTGCAAGTCTGCTGTTTGAGCACTTAGCCCCCAGCAGGTGGCACTGTAGGAGAAGTGTGTGGAACATCCCAGGCCTGTAGCATGAGGGCAGGACCTGTGAAGGCTGTTACACTTAGCACTCACTGAATCTGATCTGTAAGCTTTGTATCCTGGCCATTGCCACATGAGGAGTCTCCACCATGTGCCGCGGTCCCCATTAACAGCACCGTGATGGCATTGTGTGACACTTTTCCTAGGTAGGGAACCCATGTAAGACCAAATTGTGGGTGAGGACTTTACACAACAGGGGTGATTCTGAAGCACTTGCATCACTAAAACCCCACTCTCTCACGGGTGAGGACTCACATAGTCTGCATCTATCTGAATGTCCGGAGGTGGTGGATGACTCCAAAGTAACATCGATCTCCAGACCCAACAGAGCTGACACACATAGGACCTCACAGAGACTGTGACATCACTCACGGGATCTGCAGGAGCTCAAGCCAGAAAAAATCCCTGCATGGAGGATGGGAAGTGGCCACAAAGCCTTACACCTAGCCAATAGCTTTTGTGATTGATAGCTGCTTTCTCAATGGAGTGACACTGGGTATGGCAAACACACCCCAGAACAGGCCCCATGTGCAGTAGTTTCCAGTATAAGTAGAACTCCGTGGTTTTGTTTTTGACTTACATACAGACTGTTTTGTTTAAGCAAGAGAAAGAGCATGATGTTTAGTTGAAAGGAGTTGGGGAAGGGGAAAATATAAAAATAAACAAAAATTTTAAAAAGAAAGAAAACTTTAAAGTAAAATAAATATGTTGAGGCAAGGCTGAGGGAATGGCTCTTCCAGAAGACCTAACTTCAGTCACCAGACCACAAATGGTGGTTCATGACTGCCTGTTATTCCAATTACAAGGGATCTGACACCATCTTTTTGAACTCTGAGGGAAATTCCACAGACTCACAGGCAGGTAAAATACCCATTCACATAAAATTAAAATAAACAAACCTAAAATAATATGATATACCTGTTGGCCTGGATAGTGCTCTTATCCAGAGGACCTGAGTTCAGTTTCAGTACCTATAACAGACATCTGTAACTGTGAGGCCACCCTGGGCTATTTAGCCCATGTTTATCTAGTCCTTGTTACATAGCAAGACATACACACATATACCGACACACAAACACACGTTCTCCACATAGTCTGTACATTTATATATTTATTTCACTATTATCCTGATTCTATATGATAAGTATTGTTGACGTCTACATTTATCATGAAAATGGTAAGGCACAGAGAGGCTGAATAAGTAGCTCCCAAGTCACAGAGCAACTAAGATGTTACCCATGATTAAGTCATGCCTCCTAGTCATCCTGATCATTGTGAGGTCAGGAGGCAACCTGGGCCCTCAGTGTGTAACCATACGAAGGAGGCAATAGATACAGGAAACTGAGAAACACCAAAATGTCACATTCCCGGCTCATTTCCAAGACTCTGACAACTGGTCACTCTTGCTCTATGATTTGGAAATGGATCAGAAAGTAAAGGCTGGGGATATGAGATTGGTCAGATACTGGTTCTAGGCTTTCTTTACAGGAAGGGGTATATGAAAGAGAGAGATATAAATGTGTGATGGGAAAGAGTGAGAAGGCTAGTTTGTCTGCTTCCCTGATTTCCTGCTGTGGACCAGTACAAAATCTACCTGTAATTGGAAATTTTGGCCCAGCATGAAAAGAACAGAAAAGTTTCACACCGGAATCTCTGTCAACATCTAGTGGTCGGTAATGTGAATGACACGTGACATGGAATGTACATGTGGGGCCCAGCAGTGAGGACAATAAGGACCAGGAGCAAAGAGGAGAAGAGCCAGGGCTGTGAGAACAAGAGACCCAGTCACTGTGAGGAGCTGCTCTGATGCGTTTCCTGGCAATTGTTGTCACGTTACCCACAGTGGGCGCTATGATGCATAAAACTGATGTCACAAAGCTCCTGAAAACCAGAGCTGGAGCCATGAATTCATGTGTTTTGGGTGGAGACCAAGACTCCACACATCTACCAGTGGTCTTGTGGAGATAGGAAACATAGGCAGGGCCTTTGTCTTGTAATTCTTGCTTTCTATTCTGGAGAACTTACTGGCACAAGATGGGCACCCCTGGGAGTCAGACAATCTGACAGGACTTGCTCTGTAGGGACCATCTCATTCCTTGGCCAGAAGGGACTGGCAATGAACCCTGCTGCTCTCCCCTCTGTTCAGCATCCCTCGGGTCTTTCTCAGGCCTGACTAACCCCTCATTCTTACATTCCAGGTTTAAGATCTGAGATTCTGCCTCCTCCCCAGACTGAAGCCGCCCATCTACTACTGCAGTTGGCTTCAGTGCCCTTCCCGGCCAAAGTCAGAACAACTCGTTCTCCTTCCATGGTCCTATGTAGGCTGAGTTGCCCATTCTTGCTTAAAAGACTTTATTGTTGCTCAGGCCTGAAACATGAGCAAGAAATAAACTTCCAGATGGCTAGTCTCACCCTGACTGGTGTAGAGATTCATCATCTTCTCTTTCCACTCAGCATGAATCTGGGAAGCCTGCGCTGGCTGTTGCTGGCTGTTTTCTTCTCTGAGAGCTGGTGCACTGCCCCAAATGAGCTGAGGAATAACCAAGATCTGAGCCAGATGTCCAAACCCCAGCCTGTCTCCATTGTGCTGAAGGAAATACACAAAAAGACCTAGGATTTGAGTATGATGGCAGTTGACAGTGAAGCTATTAGGCATAAGGTGAGCTCAGGGAGGGACCAACAGACCACAAAGACAGGCCATAGAACAATGGGTAGGCAGTCTAAGGTCCTGAGATGCTATAAAGATAATGGGGGTGGCCTACCTGGGGTCCAGAGAGAAGGAGAATGGCAGTGGGAGTCTTGGGACAGAGCCAGTTTATGTCTTTCCAAACAGGATGTGACTGACAAAGGGGATGGTGGTCCATATTACCTGGATCAGATTAAAACAGTCTCAAGATGTCCTCTACATTGTGGCTTCCAGAGTGCGCTGACTCTTTCCCCTAGTATAATTTCAACTTAGGTCTGTTCTTTTTTTTCTCTTTCTTTCTTTCTTTCTTTCTTTCTTTCTTTCTTTCTTTCTTTCTTTTCTTCCTTCCTTTCCTTCCGTCCTTCCTTCTTTCCTTCCTTCCTTCCTCTTTCCTTCCTTCCTTTATTCCTACCTTCCTTCTTTCCTTCCTTCCTTCTTGTTTATCTGAGTTTCTCTGTGTAACCATGGCTGTCCTGGAACTTTCTCTATAAACCAGATTGGCCAAAAACTCAGAGATTCATCTGCCTCTGCCTCCAGAATACTGGGATTAAAGGCATGCACCACCATGCCCGCAAACTTCAGCTGTTTCTTAAACTTCTTTATATATTCTTGCATCTTATATACGTACTTACTTATAACAGATTGAATTCTAGGTAAGCTGTGCTTCTGGGTAAAGCACAGTCTTTTCCTAGAAGTATCCATTCTAGGGAGAGCACAAAGGAGACATGGACAGTGAGAAGAGAAATTTAAGCCCTGTGCCTACCATGATCTAGGTTGCTGCATCTCGACTTGGCCAGTCTGCTTTGCCTCCTTGATTGTTCTGCTTACATTCTTGAGTACTTGACCAATTACTGCATCCTATCAGAATTCTTCCCTTTGGAGAAGAAGGATCAAATAAAGAAATGAATGAAAAATGGACAGAAAGGAGGAAGGAAGGAAGGAAGGAAGAAAGGGAGGAAGGGAGGAAGGATGAGACTGCTGGTAAGGTCAAGACCAGAGAAAACCAAAGATCCTCTCCACTTAATAAGAAAAACTGGTGAGGTAAATGCGAGTAGGAGTCAGGAGGCCGGAACTAGATAGGGTAATATCACCTGATTTTTTAGCACTGATACCTGGACCTCCATTCAGGCAAATCAAATAATCCTTTGGGCATAAGTTCCAAAATTCACTCACTCTCTCTCCCACCCTCTGTGTGTGTGTGTGTGCGTGTGTGTGTGTGTCTGTGTGAGTGGGATGGTATGTTTTGAGGTTGTAGTGGTGTGTGTGGTATGTAAGCTCCTAGTATGATTTCGTGAGGTATCCAGGGAGGAGAACCTCCACACCAGATGATCTAATGTAGGGATGTGTGTGTGTGTGTGTGTGTGTGTGTGCGCGCGCGTGCGCTCCTGAGCGAAGGTGTCTTTGCACACTTGTAGTGGATGCCAAAGGACAGCTTTGGGTGTGTTTCCTCAGGTGCTGTCCAATTTTTTTCCCAGACAGAGTCTTTCATTGGCCTGAAGCTCACAAAATAGGGTAAGCTGTCTGACCAGTAAACCCTAGGAACATTATGTCTCCACAGTTTTTTGCGGGGATTCCACAACTGGAGTTTTATGTAGATTCTGGGGATTGCAAAGAAAGCATCTTGTTAACTGAGATATCCTTTCAGATCTGACAATGAAGTTTTGTTTTTTTCTCTTTTTTTATATTTTATTTATTATGTATACAATATTCTGTCTGTGTGTATTCTGCAGGCCAGAAGAGGGCACCAGACCCCATTACAGATGGTTGTGAGCCACCACGTGGTTGCCGGAAATTGAACTCAGGACCTTTGGAAGAGCAGGCAATGCTCTTAACCACTGAGCCATCTCTCCAGCCCCCTGACAATGAAGTTTTGAATTGGGATACAAGATAATCAGAAATATAGTTTTTAAAAACGTAAATGTATTTTTAAAAAATGTGGGTATATTCTGAATACATTGACTAAGACCCTGAGAGATAAGTGTTTCCCAAATCAGCTAGGACTCCAACATACCAAGGTATTATTCCTCCAAAACCCAACTTGGTGAGCCAAAGAGTTTAAAACTTACAGCTAACAGATGAGGGATTACTTACAGTTGCAGAGCAGCCTCTGACTGTGGCGTGGAAGAAGGAGTCCTTCTCTGTAGCTGGATAGATGGAAGTGCCTGCCCCATCAGTCGACCTTCTACACTCTCGGTACTCTAGCGTCTCCAGAGGCTACGGAACCACATATAACTGGGACAGAATCACACACAGCTGAAAAGGACATGCCTCAGAGAGAGGCTGGAATCACAGGTGAGAGTCTAATGACACCTGCCCAATGCCCAACACCCTTGCATAAAGAGACTTCAGTAGGCAGATGGAGGTAGGGTGTATAACAAGGAAGGTGAGAGAGCCATGGAAAGCAAGCCAGTAAGCAGCATTCCCGCCATGACCTCTGTATGCTTGTATATTTGTGTTTAAATGAATAAAGCTTGCCTGAAGATCAGCGGGCAAAGCAGCCACACTCGTCAGCTACACAGGAATGGGGGGGGGGTGGCAGACACCATTAATCCCAGGAATCGGGAGAAACAGGCAGGCAAATTTCGGTGATTTCAAGGCTGTCCTGGGCTATACAAGATTGATCCAGAAACAGATCCAGATGGTGGTGGTTTATACCTTTCATCTCAGTGTTTGGGTGTCACACACTTTAAATCCCAGCACTAGGGAGTTGGAGACAGGAGCAATATGCTGGGAAGAGAGAGGAATATAAAGGGGAAGAGACAGGAACTCACTGGAGTGTGGAGACTGAGGGATCGTGGAGTCAGGATCTCACCCTTTGAGTCTGAACAGTTGGTAGATGTAAAAGGTCTCTCTAGTGTTTGCTGCTTTGCCTTTCTGACCTTCAGCTTGGAACCCAATAACTGTATCTGGGTTTGCATTATTCTGCTACACCTCTGCTTTGATTCCTGCTTCAAGATTCCTTCCTTTATTTCCTTACACAATGGACTACATCTGTAAACTTAAATGAACCCTTTCATCTTGACTTTTACCACAGTGATTACAATTTAAACTAAGACAGCATATTCCCTAGTGGGGGACAAACCAGAAAACCTTAAACATGACATTTGAGCCATCCATAATCTTCACCGTGACACATACCATGCATTCAGATCCCCTAACCATTATAAGATCACTTGTTTTTAAGAAAATTTTTTTAAATTTAGAAATTTGTATTTTACAGAGAAGTTGCAAAAATAGGACAGAATATTCCCAAATGCCCTGCTCCTAGTTGATTCTTTTGGTACTACTTGGAGTGGATGTATCACAATTGTTGAGCCAATCAAGACATTTCTAATTACTGAAACCATGGTTTATTGAGATTTCCTTACCTTTTACCATTACTCTTTACCATTGTCCATTACAAAATCCTGCGAGGAGCCTAATTCATACAACAGTGGTTTTCATTCCTTTCCTGTAAGACCATGTCGTGTGTGTGTGTGTGTGTGTGTGTGTGTGTGTGTGTGTGTGTGTAGTTTGGGCTGAGGAATCATTTCTTAGACTTCTAGGGTAAAATGAAACGTTAGTGTGTTGCATCCTTCCCTCCTGTGTTTATCTCAATGGAGTCACCTTTGGGAAGAGCATGTGCACACTAAACCTTGATGAGGCTTCCATAAGAAGTTCTTCTCTGAAGTAGATCACCTCCGTCAAGGTTGCAGAAAACATCAGTTTCTTCATGTTGTATATTGTTCATTTTATAAAAGCTCCCTGCAGAAATGGAAGCCTCACAGACATGGTGGCTGTCCTAGTTATTTGTCGACCTACCACAGTGTCTACTGAGAGGGAATCCTCTAATGAGAAACTGCCTACATCAGATTAGGAGGTTGGTCTTTGGACACGTGTGTGTGTGGTTTCCTTGATTATTAACTCACATGAGGTCCTAGTCTGCTGTAGGCAATACCATTCCTAGGGAGGAGGCTCTGGTTTATATAAAAGTACTAGGGAATCATGAGCCTATGACCAAGCTAGAGAAGGGACAAGCAAACAGTGCTCTTTCTTCCAGGCTTCCTTCTTATAGGTTCCTACCTTGAGATCCTGCCCCGATTTACCCAGGGACGAACTGTGACTTGGAAGCCTGTGCCAAATAAACCCTTTCATCTCTAAGCTGATTTTGTGTTGGAGTGTTTTAGAACAGCACCAGAAACTACTACTGTGGACCACCCTATTGGCAGGCACGTGCAATGAAAGGCACATTCCAGACTTGTATGGGCTACATAATGAAACACTGAATTAAAAAGTAAAACCCAAACCATAGGGATAAGGACAAAATGAAAGTGTAAATCCACTCTAAGGAATACAGGTCGCTGAACAACAGTATTCTTCTCTGTCATGGTATGCCAATGCCTGTTTCTAATGTTCATTCTCTCCTCTCAGAACCATTAAAGTCCTCCTGTCTCTTTGGCTTTCTCTAATACTACTGCATGTATGAGATGGATTGATCTACCATGCCTTCTTTTAAAGGGACAATGGAATGATTTTTCTTGTGTGTGGAAAGAGTGAGATAGGACGAAACCTCATTTGTATACATGGATAGCTGGAAATCACAAGAACACGTATTGAAAACATGGCCATTCCTCTCCACACACTTGAGGTGCTAGCATATTACGCACGACATGTTTTATTCAAAAAGTTTTGACTTTCTCATCAGTGACCTTGGACCCTAGAAGAGAGTGGTGGCGTTTTCGATTGATATGATAGAATTAACCAAACCAGCTCAAAACAACAAATATAACTTAATAATTGAAAACAGGGAAACTCACAGGACCTGGGTAAATGTTCAGATGTCCAAAATGGGATTGGTGAACACATTTCGAAGAGAGCAAGGGCACCTGGATTCCCAGATTTTCTTTCCTACCCCCGGATGCCACACTCTAGCCAAATGTGATTGGCTGAGCTTCCCCATCTTCTCCCCCTTTTGTCTAAACAAGATCAAATCATACCCACTACAACTATATACAATAGGAACAGATATCAAATATGAAATTACAAGCAACAAACAATATTAAGAAACACATAACAAAAGTTTTACTAAGCATTTTATTTCAAGGAGTCTAAATAACTTATTGAAATTAAGTTTAGCTAAATCATGAGGAGGGTAACTGCAATTCTCTATTCTTAAACTCCATCAAAATTCTGAAAAGGGAAGTAATATTATATGAGCAACCAGGAAGTACAAACGAGAAACTTCCAAAATGTGCCAAATGATAGAGACAACTGACTCCTGGGCAATCACCCAAAGTCTCCTTTGCAATGTTGAGTCAACCAACTTTGGCTAAGGCCTAACGTAACTGACATACCATTTTGAAAGGCAAGAAACTTTTCAGAACTATCTTACCCTGTCTTGGCAGGATATGACAATCCTGTTTTTATCCATTTATGGATACTCTGTAGCTCTGTCAGTGGTCAAGGTATGGGCTTTTCTTTGCCCAAAAGCCAGTTCTGCCAAGAAGTAGACAAGCTCCAAGTGGAGTGTCTTTGGTGCTCAACATTCTCTCGCAAGTAGAACGGTGTTGCCAGGAGTGATAGTGTCTCACTACCACAGAACTGTAGGTTAGATTAAAGGCCATTTTCTACAGCTTTTTGAAGAGGTTGAAGATTTTACTATCTATACTAAATATAATCTCTATGTATCTAAAGAACCTGATTAGCCTAAATATAAATAGGATAAACATAGATGACTATTGATCTATAATTCTCGATGCCTATCTAACTTAAAGACTAAGAAAATTAACAACTGTCTAATAAATGAGGACAATGACCTCGAAATGTAAACAGTATATATCATTACATAAACACTATGTAAGTAACTTAATCAGAGGTAGAAATGTATATATATATATATATATATATATATATATATACCATGTTGCAATGTACATCAATACAATATATATATATATACATAAAAATGATTTAAACAGAGTTAGCAGACTCACATACAATATTCAATATAATTTAACTTTGTATCAATATATAAGAATCATTACCAATATAACTTTCTAAAAACAATAACTCACAAATACCAATCTATTATCCCATCACCAATTTACCCTCTCTTTTTTCAAGAATACCCATGAGCCTATGAAATACTTCCCCCATCCCTCAACCATATACCAATTATAACCAACCCCCAAAGGATGTTTCTAAACCTGAAGGCAAACTCTGCTAGGAGAGGGGACGTTATCCTCTAAAATTGCTGTCATGGGGGTGACGTTCTTCTTAGGGGGTTCTATGGTAAAATTCCAAGATTAATAATTGATCTGGGAAAATTGCAAATAGTGAGTGTTTTGAGGAGGTCTGGCCAGGGTGTTATAAAAGATGTGCACCATTAGGAACCGTCTTGTGCGGTTGGTACCAAAAATCATGTCCTGTAGTAGCACTATCAACATGATGAAGTCAAATTAGCCAAGTGGAGTCAATATATGGGGCCCCATCTTCTTCTTGGAAACTTCAAAGATCACTGCAGGAAAATACATTATTTCTTCTGGGAAACTAACCATTATATATAAAGACATATACAGACGTATATATTCAATGAAAGGTATGATAGAGACAGAAACAGATATGAGGAAAGGCAAAGAAAGTTTATAAATTATTATTATTATTATTATTATTATTATTATTATGTACCATATTATAGCTCTTGACATGAGAAAGAAGCTCTGGGATATCTCTTATGAACAGGCTTGGAATTGGAGAGGGACTGAGCCAGAGTCCAACTCCAAAACCAGCTCTCTATATTTATAAATAAATGCACTTTAACACATATTTAAAAATATGTTTATTATAATTTATTTACTGAACCTATTCAGTTTTCTTGCTGATCCTTATTGGGTTGTAAATAGTTTCCATCTGTCAGTATTCAAATATCCAGGGTCCCTTGAATTCTTTGAAGATGAGTGTTTTCCTGGGGAGATAAGCAGAGAACCCTGGCCCCATCCTATGTGTTGTTCTTACCATCAGTATGATTATCATCATTGTGGATGAGTTGTCATTTCTTCTTTCTAAGAGATTCCTCCTCTTCAAACTGAACCGTTATTAATTTTGATGCTATCCACAGTTTTTCTATTCCAGTGGAAACAAGAGCAAAACCACTTCCCCAACGCAGCACATATCCTGGCATCCATTGCAAGGTCAACACATTTTTTAAATAAGCTGGTTGATTTAATTCAGCAGACTTTTCCATTATCCAATGACTTTCTGCAGCCATTGTCCCCTTTTCATGAGCGTTGAGAAAACTCAAGGTAAATAAAGCATTATGAGTGAGCAGAGCTGGGAGCTGGGAGCCAATGGCTGGGTGCTCAGAACAAGTGAGGTCCAGACCTGGGGCACTAGCCCAGGACATAGCACCAAGTGCGGCCACTGGTGCAAGCACAAGCTCCTTGCTCTCAGGTCCCCTTGCTCTGGGCAGGGATGTGGGAGAAAGCTGCCTGCAGCAAGGGCATGAGACGGTGCGGATATCAATGAACAAATCCTTGTGGTGTGGCCTCAACTGGCCAGAGCCTTAAAGGGCTCTAAAAAGCCCCAAGGAAGGGAACCAAGTGATGGTGCGTTCAATCAGCACGCTAGAATTAACCAGACCACCTTAAAACAACAGATAATTAAATAATTGAAAACGGGTAAACTCACACGACCTGGGTAAAGATTCCCATGTCCAAAACAGGGAAAGAGAGACATGCAAAGAGATACAAAAAGAGCTAATTCACCCGGATTCCCAGGTTTTCTTCCCTGGCCCCAGGCAGCTGCACTCTAGCTAAATGTGATTGACTGAGCTTCCCCATCCAGAGAGCAACTTCCTCTAAAGGGTGGTGACAGAAAAAGTTAACTCAGACTCTTACGCATTGAAAACATTCTTCATGCCTGAAGGTGACATAGATGTTTTCAGAAAGAAAGAAAAGTAAGAGTCCTGAGAACAAGCAGAGATACACAAATATAAACAATCAGAAATTCTTCAGGCTTAAGAAAAAGAACACCAGAAACAACAACATCCTTTGTTGCAAATAAAGACCATCAGAAGGCTTAAATGTCTTCTTAATGCCAAGTTCCCTATTTCCACTTTTTTCCTTTAAAATACGCACAGGGCCTGGCAAGATGGCCCAGTTCCAACAGATGCTTGTGCGGAAAAGGATGTCCTGATTTTGCCTCCCTGGGTACAGTAAAAAGAAAGAAGTGACTCCTAAACGTAGCCTGCTAACTCCACGTGTATATTGTGAAACACATTCATAAATACATGCACACAGATGAAATATAAACTATATGTGAATGCTTAAAAAAGCAAGATAATATTTTATGTGTGTTTAACACATATTCACGTGGATTATCTATAGGGTTTTGTAGAATAAAGAGCACTAGAAAACGGCAAATGTATTTCTATTGTTAAATATTTTACTTTTAAAATATGATATCACACCGCAACCCATACTGTACTGAACCTCACCATGTGTCCCTGGCTGGCCTCAAACGCATGTCAAACCCTTTGCTTCCACTTCCTGAGCCCTGGGATTACAGTATGAAGCACCACACTAAACATCAGGATTTACTTTCTGGGGAAAGGGGCCAAAAAGCAATACTGTGTAGACTATAAAATTGTAAGAACATATAATTTATAATCACTAAAACTTATCTGAAAGGCAGAAGAGAAATTAGAGAGCTCTAAAGCTAAAACATTAAAAATAAGAATTAGAGAAACAAAATATGAGGGGGTTAAGAGTACAAATGATAAACAGTAGAACGTCACAACAGATACATTAGCTATTAATGCATCAAACACTGCAAATAAAGGATAAATATTTTCTAAACAGATACAAAAGCAAGAACAGTAATACCTTATCAGTAAGCTAGAGAGTTTAATAAGTGTGTGTGTGAGGGCTGGGAGGATGGCTCAGCAGTTAGCATCACTGACTGCTCTTCCATAGGACCAGGGTTCAATTCCCAGCACCCACATGGCAGCTCACAGCTGTCTGTCACTAAAATTCCAGGGGACCTGGCACCCTTACACAGGCCTATATCATGCAGGTCAAACACAAACACACATAAAATAAAAACAGGTAATTCTCTTTAAAGTAGAAGAAAAAGATGCTGGCGACAGTGGTGAATCTATCACTGCCTTTAGAATCATTGACTGCTAGTTGCTGGGAACAGCTTCTGTTCTTAGTTCAGTTTAGTCTACTTAGATTGTTGGTGGGGTTTGCAAGTCTAATGTTTGAGCACTTACCCCCAGCAGGTGGCACTGTTGGAGGACTATGGGGAGCATGCCAGGCCTGTAGCATGAGGGCAGGGCCTTTAAGGGTGTTACACTCACCACTCACTGAATCTGATCTGTAAGCTTTGCAACCTGTCCATTGCCACATGAGGAGTCTCCACCATGTGCCGGGGTCCCCATTAACAGAACCGTGATGGCATTGTGTGACACTTTTCCTGAGTTGGGAACCCATGTCAGACCAAATTGTGGGTGAGGAGTTTACAGAAACAGGGGTGATTCTAAAACACTTGTTTCACTAAAATTTCACTCTCTCACGGGTGAGGACTCACATAGTCTGCATCTATCTGAATGTCCGGAGGTGGTGGATGACTCCAAAGGAACATCGTTCTCCAGACCCAACAGAGCTGACGCACATAGGACCTCACAGAGACTGTGAGATCACTCACGAGATCTGCAGGAGCTCAAACCAGATAAAATCCCAACATGGAATGGTGGAAGTGGCCACAAAGTCCTAGCCAAGTGGCTATTTGTGATTGATAGCTGCTTGGAGAGGGAAAATAATTTTCTCAATGAAGTGACACTGAGTATAGCAAACACAGCCCAGAACAGGCCCCATGCCCAGTTGTTTCCAGTACAACTAGGCCTCCATGGTTTTGTTTTTGACTTATAAAAGGACTGTTTTGTTTGTTTTAAGCAAAAGACAGAGCATAATGTTAAGTTGGGAAAAGTTAGGGAAGGGAGAAAATATGATAAAAATGAATGAAAAATTTAAAAATAAGGAAAAATGAAAAGTAAAATATATATGTTGAGGTGGGGCTGAGGGGATGGCTCTTGCAAAAGACCTGACTTCAGTTCCAAGAAGCCAAATGGTGACTCACAATTGCCTGTTATCTAGTTCCAAGCAATCTGACACCATCTTATGACCTATGTGGGCAAATCCACAAGGACACACGGAGATAAATTATTCCTACACATAAAATTAAAATAAACAAAACCTGAAATAATAAGATACAACTATTGGTTTCGATACTGCTCTTAGTCATAGGACCTGAGTTCAGTTTGCAGAACCTACTAACAGCCATCTGTAATGTGAGGCCACCCTGGGCTATTAAGCCCATGTAAAATAGCAAGACATACACATACACACACACACACACACACACTCACACACATAAACACACACACATTCTGCACATATCTGTACATTTATATATTTACTTCACTATTAGTGTGATTCCATATCACAAGTGTTGTTGACATCCACATTGTACACAATAAAGGAAAGGCCCAGAGAGGCTGAATAAGTAGCCCCCAAGTCCCAGAGCAACTAAGATGTTACCCATGATTAAGTCATGCCTCCTAGTCATCCTGATCATTGTGAGGTCAGGAGGCAACCTGGGCACTCAGTGTGTAACCATATGAAGGAGGCAGCAGATACCGGAAAGTGAGAAACACCCAAGATGGAACATTCACGGCTCATGTCCTAGGGTCTGGCAACTACTCAGTCTCAGCTCTATGGTTTGGAAAAGGATCAGAAAATAAAGGCAGGAGATCCCAGGTGGACCAGACACTGGTTCTCAGACTTTATTCACTGGAATGGGTATATGAAAGAGAGATATGTGTGTGTGAGGAGAAAGTATGCGGACATTGTTTGTCTGCCTCCCTAATTTTCTGCAGTGGACCAGAACAAAATCTACCTTTGATTGGAAACGTTGGCCCATCCTGAAAAGAACAGAAAAGCTTCTCACCAGTATCTCTGTCGATAAGCAGAAAATGAAAGTGTAAATCCACTCTTAGGAATACAGGTCACTGACCAACAGTATTCTGCTGTTTCATGTTATACCAATTCCTGTTTCTGATGTTCATTCTCTACTCTCAGAGCCATCGAAGTCCTCCCATCTCTTGGGCTTTCTCTAATACTATTGCAGTATGAGATGAGTTGATCTACCAAGACTTCCTTTAAAGGGACCATGGAATTGATTTTTCATGTGTGTGGAAAGAGTGAGAGAGGAGGAAAGCCTCATTTGTATACAGGAATAGCCGGAAATCCCAAGACCACATATTGAACAGATGGCCAATCCCCTCCATGCACTTGAGGTGCTAGTATATCACAACAGACACATTTTATTTAAAAATCTGTGACTTTCTCATCAGTGACCTTGGAGGCTATTAGAGACTGCTGGTGTATTTGACTGGTATGCTAGGATTAATTAGAGCAGCTCAAAACAGCAGATATAATTTAATAATTGAAAACGGAGAAACTCAACACTACCGGGGTAAAGGTTCCCATGTCCAAAACCAGGCTGTGAACACTGCACTAACAGAGCCAAAGAGAGCAAGGACAGCTGGATTCCCAGGTTTTATTCCCTGGCCCTAGGCAGCCACACCCTAGTCAAATGTGATTGGCTGAGCTTCCCCATCAAGAGAGAAACTTCCTCTAAAAGGTGGTGACAGAAAAAGTTAACTCAGTCTCTTATCCATTGATAACATTCTTACTGCCTGAATGTGATGTAGATTTTCAGAAAGAAAAAAAAGAAAGAGTCCTGGGAAAAAGGAGAAGTATACAAATATAAACAATCAGAAATTATTCAGGTTGCAGAAAAAGAATACCACAGATAACAACATCTTTTTGTGCATATTAAGCCCATCAGAAGGCTTGAATGTCATCTTAATACCAAGTTCCCTATTTCCACTTTTTCCTTTAAAATACACACAGGGCCTGGAAAGATGGCCCAGTGCCTACAGATGCTTGTGACCACCATGATAGCCTCAGTTTGCCTACCTGTGTACACTGAAGAAAAAACTGACTCCTAAAAGTTGCCTGCTACCTCTACGTGTATACTGAGACACAAATGCATAAACACATGTGCACAAAATGTAAAATATATTAAATGCTTAAAAGCAAATAATCATATCTTAGGTATGATTAACATATAAGCACATGAATTAATTACAGTGTATTGTAGAATAAAGAGCACTAGAAAATGACAAAAGAATTTCTATTGTTAAAAATTTTTACTTTTGAAATACGATCTTACTGTGTAACCCATACTGGCCTGAACCTCACTAAGTAGCCCCAGCTGGCCTCAAACTCATGTCAAACCCTTGGCTTCCACTTCTTGAGTCCTGGGATTACAGGTGTGAGCACCACACCTACCATCAGGATTTATTGTCTGGAGAAGGGACAAAGAGCAATACTGTGTAGACTATAAAATAGTAAGGACATATAATTTATAATCTCTAAAACATATCAGAAAGGCTGATGGGAAATTATAGAGTTCTAAAGCTAAAACATTAAAAATAAGAATTAGAGAAACAAAATATGAGGATAGGAGTGCAAATAATCAAGAATAGAACATCACAACAGATACATTAGTTATTAATGGATCAAACACTACAAATAAAGAATAAATATTTTCTGAACATATACAAAAGCAAGAACAGTAATACCTTGTCTGTAAGCTAGAGAGTTTAAGAAGTGTTTGAGGGTTAGGAGGATAGCTCAGCAGTTAGCATCACTGTCTGCTCTTCCAGAGGACCCGGGTTCAATTCCCAGCACCCACATGGCACCTCACAGCTGGATGTCACTACAATTCTAGGGGACCCAGCACCCCCACACAGGCCTGTATCATGCAGGCCAAACACTCATGCACGTAAAATAAAAATAAGTAGAAGTACTTCTCTTTAAAGTACAAGAAAAAGGTGCTGGCGACAGTGGTGATGCTGTCACAGCCTTTAGAATCATTTACTGCTCATTTAGTCAGGGCTGGTTGCTGAGAATAGCTGCTGCCCTCAGTTCAGTTTAGTCTACTTAGATTGTTGGTGGGGTTTGCAAGTTTGCTGTTTGAGCACTTAGCCCCCATCAGGTGGCACTGTTGGAGGACTGTGTGGAGCATCCCAGGCCTGTATTATGAGGGCAGGGACTCTGAAGGCTGTTACACTTACCACTCACTAAATCTGATCTGTAAGCTTTGCATCATGTTCATTGCCACATGAGGAGTCTCCACCATGTGCTGCGGTACCCATTAACAGCACCTTGATGGCACTGGTGACACTTTTCCTGGGTAGGGAACCCATATCAGACCAAATTGTGTGTGAGGACTTTACACAACAGGGGTGATTCTAAAGTACTTGCATCACTAAAAGCCAACTCGGTCACGGGTGAAAACTCATTGAGTCTGCATCTATCTGAATCTCCGGAAGTGGTGGTTGACTCCAAAGTAACATCGTTCTCCAGACCCAACAGATCTGATGCACATAGGACCTCACAGAGACTGTGAGATCACTCACAAGATCGGCAGGAGCTCAAGCCAGATAAAATTCCTGCATGGAGGAGGGGAAGTGGCCACAAAGCCCTACACCTAGCCAAGTAGATATATGTGATGGATAGCTGCTTTCTTAATGGAGTGACAATGTGTACAGCAAACACACCCCAAAACAGGCCCCATGCCCAGTAGTTTCCAGTATAAATAGGACTCCATGGTTTTGTTTTTGACATATAAACAGACTGTTTTGTTTGAAGCAAGATAAAGAGCATGACGTTGAGTTAGGGATAGTTAGGGAAGAGAGAAATATGATAAAAATAAATGAAAAATTTAAAAATACAAAAAAAATTAAAAGTAAAATATAAATGTTGCGGCTAAGCTGAGGGGATGGCTCTTCCAGAGGCCCTGACTTCAGTCCCCAGACCCCAAATGGTGGCTCACAACTGCCTGTTATTCCATTTCCAAGGGAAATGACACCATCTTATGAGCTCCTTCGGCAAATCAACAGGCACAAACGCAAGTAAAATACCCATACACATGAAATTAAAATAAACAAAACCTGAAATAATAATAAGATATATCGGTTGTTCTGGATAGTACTCTTAGCCAGAGGACCTAACTTCAGTTTGCAATACCTACTGACAGCCATCTGTAACTGTGAGAGGCCACTCTGGGCTATTTAGCCCATGTTTATTTAGACCATGGTACAAAGCAGGATATACATACATACATACATACACACAACACATTGTCTACTTAGTCTGTACATTTATATATTTCCTTCAACATTATAGTGATTCCATATCACAAGTATTGTGGCCATCCACAACACAATTTTGTGTACCTCCCTACTTTCCTGTGGTGGACCAGGACAAAGTCTACCTGTGCTTAGAAATGTTGGCCCAGCCTGAACAGAACAGAAAAGCTTCTCACCAGGACCTCTGTCGACATCCAGTGGTCAAGGATGTGGGGGCCAGCAATGAAGACAGTAAGGACCATGAACAGAAGAGAAGAGCCATGGCTGTGAGAACAAGACACCCAGTCACAGTGAGGAGCTGCTCTGATGCGTTTCCTGGCAATTGTTGTCACGTTATCCACAGTGGGCAATATGATGCATAAAAGTGATGTCACAAAGCTCCTGAAACCAGAGATGGAGCCATGAATTCATGTGTTCCAGGGAGAGAATAAGTCTCGACCCTTCTAGCCTAGGGAATCATGAGGCTATGACCAAGCTAGAGAAGGGACAAGCTAACAGCGCTCTTCCTTCCAGGCTTCCTTCCTGCAGGTTCCTGCCTTGAGTTCCTGCCCTGATTTCCCCAGGGATGAACTGTGACTTGGAAGCTTGTGCCAAATAAACCCTTTCTTCTCAAAGCTGATTTTGTGTTGGAGTGTTCTAGAACAGTCCCAGAAACTGCTACTGTGGCCCACCCTGTTGGCAGGCACAGGCAAGGGAAGGCACATTCCAGACGAGTGTGGGCTACATAATGAAACATTGAATCAAAAACTAAAACCCACACTGTAGTGATAACCACAAAATGAAAGTGGAAATCCACTCTTAGGAATACAGGTCGCTGAACAACAGTATTCTGCTGTGTCATGGTATGCCAATTCCTGTCTCTGATGTTCATTCTCCTCTCTCATAGTCATTGAAGTCCTCCTGTTGCTTGGGCTTTCTCTAATATTAGTGCAGTATAAGATGAATTGATCTACCTACCATGACTTCCTTTAGAGGGACCATGGAATTGATTTTTCATGTGTGTGGAAAGAGTGAGAGAGGAGGAAACCTCATTTGTATTCATGGATAGCTGGAAATCCCAAGACCAAGTATTAAAAAGATGGCCACTCCCCTCCATACACTTGAGGTGCTAGCATATCAAGCATGATGGGTTTTATTCAAAAAGCTGTAACTTTCTCATCAGTGACCTTGGACCCTAGAAGAGAGTGGTGGCATATTCGACCGGTACGCTAGAATTGAACAGACCAGAATAAAACAACAGATATAATTTAATAATTGAAAACGAGGAAACTCAAACGACCGGGTAAAGGTTCCTATGTCCAAAACAGGTCTGGAGAACACAGCAAGAAGAGTGCAAAAGAGAGCAAGAACAGCTGGATTCCTAGGTTTTCTTCCCTGGCCCTAGGCAGCCACACCCTAGTCAAATGTGATTGGCTGAGTTTCCCCATTAAGAGAGCAACTTCCTGTAAAAGGTGGTGACAGAAAAAGTTTACTCAGTCTCTTATTCATTGAAAACATTCTTCATGCCTGAAGGTAACAGAGATGTTTTCAGAAAGAAAGAAAAGTAAGAGTCCTGGGAACAAGCACAAATACACAAATATAAACAATCAGAATTTCTTCAAGTTAAAGAAAAAGTATACCAGAAACAAGAAAATCCTTTGGTGCAAATAAAGACCATCAGAAGGCTTGAATGACATCTTAATACCAAGTTCCCTATATCCATTTTTTTCCTATAAAATACACAAGGGCCTCGAAGATGGCCAAGTGCCTACAGATGCTTGAGTCCACCATGATGGCCTGAGTTTGCCTCCGTGGGTACACTGAAAAGGGAGAACAGACTCCTAAAATTTGCCTGCTACCACCACGTGTATGTTGTGACGCACATGCATAAATACATATGCACAAAATGTTAAATATATGTGAATTCTAAAAAGCAAGTTTTGATATTTTAGGTATGTATGACACATATGCACATGAATTAACTATAGTGTATTGTTGAATAGAGAGCACTAGAAAATGGCAAATATAATTTCTATTGTTAAAAAGTTTTACTTTATTTTTTTTGAGGCAGGGTTTCTCTGTGGTTTTGGAGCCTGTCCTGGAAGTAGTTCTTGTAGACCAGGCTGGTCTCGAACTCACAGAGATCCGCCTGCCTCTGTCTCCCAAGTGCTGGGATTAAAGGCGTGCGCCACCACCGCCCGGCAAAAAGTTTTACTTTTGAAATATGATCTCACCCTGTATCCCATACTGGACTGAACCTCACTATGTGGCCCCGGCTCGCCTCAAATTTATATGAAACCCTCTTGATTCCTGGGATTACAGGGGTGAGGCACCAAACCTACCAACAGGATTTACTTTCTGGATAAAGGGATCAAAAAGCAACACTGTGTACACTATAAAATAGTAAGGACATATAATTTATAATCTCTAAAACATATCCGAAAGGCTGATGAGAAATGAGAGTGTTCTAAAGCTAATACATTAAAAATAAGAATTAGAGAAACAATATATCAGTGACATAAGAATGCAAATGATAAACAGTAGAAAGTGACATCAGATAAATTAGCTATTAATGGAACAAACACTACCAATAAAGACTAAATATTTTCTGCACAGCTATAAAAGAAAGAACAATAATAACTTATCTGTAAGATAGAGAGTTTAATAAGTGTGTTTGAGGGCTGGGAGGATGGCTCAGCAGTTAGCATCACTGTCTACTATTCCAGGGGACCAGGTTCAATTCCCAGCACCCATATGGCAGCTCGCAACTGGCAGTCACATGAGGAGTCTCCACCATGTACCATGGTCACCATTAACAGCACCGTCGTGGCATTGTGTGACATTATTACTGGGTAGGGAACCCATGCCAAACCAAACTGTGAATGAAGAGTTTACACAAACAGGGGTGACTCTAAAGCACTTACATCACTAAAAGCCCACTCCATCACGGGTGATGACTCACGAAGTCTGCATCTATCTGAATCTCCGGAGGTGGTGGATGACTCCAAAGGAACATCGTTCTCCAGACCCAACAGAGCTGATGCACATAGGACCTCACAGAGACTGTGAGATCACTCACAAGATCGGCAGGAGCTCAAGCCAGATAAAATTCCTGCATGGAGGAGGGGAAGTGGCCACAAAGCCCCACACCTAGCCAAGTAGATATATGTGATGGATAGCTGCTTTCTTAATGGAGTGACGCTGCATACAGAAAACACACCCCTTAAAAGGCCCCATGAACAGTAGTTTCCAGTATAAATAGGACTCCATGGTTTTGTTTTTGACTTATAAAAAGACTGTTTTTTTTATACTTTTTTTTATTGATAAAAGGAGAATAAAGAAAAGCAAGCAAAAAAAACACATTTCCACCTCCTCCCAGCCTCCCATTTCCCTCCCCCTCCTCCCATTCTTCTCCCCCTCCTCCCACCCCTCTCCCCTTCCCCCCACTTTTCTCCCCCTCCCTCTCCAATTCAAAGAGCAGTCAGGGTTCCCTGCCCTGTGGTAAGTCCTAGGTCCTCCCCCCTCCGTCCATATCTAGGAAGGTGAACATCCAAACTGGCTAGGCTCCCACCAAGCCAGCACATTGCGTTGGATCAAAACCGTGTGCCATTGTCCTTGGCGTCTCATCAGCCCTCCTTGTTCGTCATGTTCAGAGAGTCCAGTTTTATCCCATGCTTTTTTTTTGGTAACAGTCCAGCTGGCCTTGGTGAGCTCCCAGTAGATCAGCTCCATTGTCTCAGTGGGTGGGTGCACCCCTCGTGGTCCCGGCTTCTTTGCTCATGTTCTCCCTCCTTCTGCTCCTCCTTGGGACCTTGGGAGCTCTATCCAGTGTTCCAGTGTGGGTCTCTGTCTCTATCTCCATCCATCGCCAGATGAAAGTTCTAGGATGATATGCATGATGTTCGTCAGTATTGCTCTAGGATAGGGTCATTTCAGGTTCCCTATTCTCAGCTGCCCAAGGAACTAACTGGGGGCCTCAGCTTGGGCACCTGGGATCCCCTCTAGGGTCAAGTCTCCTGCCCATCCTAAAGTGGGTCCTTTAACTAAGAAATGGGGTTCCGTGCTCCCCTATCCAACCTTCCTTTATCCCGATCCTCCTGTTTCCCCAAGTCCCCCCTCCTTTCCTTCTACCTTTTCTCTCTCCATCTCCCCTTACCCCCATCCCACCCCACCCCCAACCTCCCACTTTTCTGCCAGGAAATTTTGTCTACTTCCCTTATCCAAGAGGATAACTATATGATTTTCCTTGGGTTCACCTTCTTACTTAGCTTCTTTAGATTCGCCTATTGTAGACTCCGTGACCCCTATTTATGGCTAGAAACCAATTATGAGTGA
The DNA here is from genome assembly GCF_037038515.1 of Microtus pennsylvanicus. Lineage (NCBI taxonomy): Eukaryota > Metazoa > Chordata > Mammalia > Rodentia > Cricetidae > Microtus > Microtus pennsylvanicus. The sequence continues at coordinate 62,320,908 of NC_134601.1, read as the reverse complement.
GTACATCCCATGTTCATCTTTTTGGGTCTGGGATACCTCACTCAGGATAGTGTTTTCTATTTCCATCCATTTGCATGCAAAATTCGAGATCTCATTGTTTTTTACTGCAGCGTAGTACTCTAATGTGTATATATTCCATACTTTCTTCATCCATTCTTCCATTGAAGGGCATCTAGGTTGTTTCCAGGTTCTGGCTATTACAAATAATACTGCTATGAACATAGTTGAACAAATGCTTTTGACATATGATAGAGCATCTCTTGGGTAAATTCCCAAGAGTGGTATTGCTGGGTCGAGGGGTAGGTTGATCCCAAATTTCCTGAGAAACCGAATCACTGACTTCCACAGTGGTTGCACAAGATTGCATTCCCAACCAGCAATGGATGAGTGTACCTCTTCCTCCACAGCCTCTCCAGCAAAGGCTATCCTTGGTGTTTTTGACTTTAGCCATTCTGACAGGTGTAAGATGATATCTCAAAGTTGTTTTGATTTGCATTTCCCTGATTGCTAAGGAGATTGAGCACGACCTTAAGTGTCTTTTGGCCATTTGAACTTCTTGTGTTGAGAATTCTCTGTTCAGTTCAGTGCCCCATTTTTAATTGGGTTAATTAGCCTTTTAAAGTCTAGTTTCTTGAGTTCTCTATATATATTGGAGATCAGACCTTTGTCTGTTGTGGGGTTGGTGAAGATCTTCTCCCAGTCAGTAGGTTGCCTTTGTGTCTTAGTGACAGTGTCCTTTGCTTTACAGAAGCTTCTCAGTTTTAGTAGGTCCCATTTATTCAATGTTGTCCTTAATGTCTGGGCTTCTGGGGTTATACCTAAGAAGCGATCACCTGTGCCCATCTGTTGTAGGGTATTTCCCACTTTCTCTTCTATCAGGTTCAGTGTTTTCGGACTGATATTGAGGTCTTTAATCCATTTGGACTTGAGTTTTGTGCACGGTGATAGATATGGGTCTATTTTCATTCTTCTACAGGTTGACATCCAGTTGTGCCAGCACCATTTGTTGAAGATGCTTTCTTTCTTCCATTGTATACTTTTAGCTCCTTTATCGAAAATGAGGTGTTCATAGGTTTGTGGGATTAAATCCGGGTCTTCTATACGATTCCATTGGTCGACTTCTCTGTTTTTATGCCAGTACCACCCTGTTTTCATTACTGTAGCTTTGTAATAGAGTTTGAAGTCAGGGATGGTAATGCCTCCAGACAATCCTTTATTGTATAGGATTGTTTTGGCTATCCTGGGTTTTTTGTTTTTCCATATAAAGTTGATTATTGTCCTCTCCAGATCTGTGAAGAATTTTGATGGGATCTTGATGGGGATTGCATTGAATCTATAAATTGCCTTAGGTAGAATTGCCATTTTTACTATGTTGATCCTCCCAATCCAAGAGCAAGGGATGTCCATCCATTTTTTGGCAAGAGAAAGAACATGATGTTGAGTTTGGAGGAGTTTGGAAGGGAGAAAGTATGATAAAAATAAATTTCTCTTTAAGCAAGAGAAAGAGCATGATGTTGAGTTGGGAGGAGTTGGGGAAGGGAGAAAGTATGATAAAAATAAATTAAAAATTTAAAAAAAAGAAAACTTAAAAGTAAAATATATATGTTGAGGCAAGGCTGAGGGGATGGCTCTTTCAGAGGACCTGACTTCAGTCCCGAGACCCCAAATGGTAGCTCACAACTGCCTGTTATTCCAGTTCAAGGGATCTGACACCATCTTATGACCTCTGTGGGCAAATACACAGACACACACGCAGGTTAAATAACCATACAAATAAAATTAAAATAAACAAAACCTGAAATAATAATAACATACATACTTTGATCTGGATAGTGCTCTTAACCAGTGGACCTGAGTTCAGGTTGCAGTACTTACTAACAGCAATCTAGAACTGTGCGGCCTCCCGGGTTATTTCGCCCATGTTTATGTAGCCCATGTTACATAGCAAGACATACATACATACATACATACACACACACACACACACACACACACCACACACGTTCTCCACATAGTCTGTACATTTATATATTTACTTCACCATTAGAGTGACTCCATATCATATGTATTGTTGCCATCCATATAGTACACAAGAAACAAAATGCCCAGAGAGGATGAATAAGTAGCTCCCAAGTCACAGAGCAACTAAGATGTTACCCATGATTAAGTCATGCCTCCTAGTCATCCTGATCATTGTGAGGTCAGGAGGCAACATGGACCCTCAGTATGTAACCATATGAAGGAGGCAGTAGATACAGGAAACTGAGAAACACCCAAGATGGCAAGTTCATGCCTCATTTCCTAGACTCTGGCAATTACTCGCTCTCAGCTCTATGATTTGGAAAAGCATCAGAAAGTAAAGCCGAGGACCCTGGTGGGCCAGATACTGGTTCTCAGACTTTATTCACTGGAAGACTTATATGAAAGAGAGATATGAGTGTGTGAGGAGGAAGTATGCAGACACTTGTTTGTCTGCCTCCCTAATTTCCTGTAGTGGACCAGAACAAAGTCTACCTGTGATTGGAAATGTTGGCCCAGCCTCAGAAGAACAGAAAAGCTTCTCGCCAGTATCTCTGTCAACGTCTAGTGGTCGAAGATGTGAATGACACCTCACTCGGAATGTGCCTGTGGGGTCCAGCGGTGAGGACAGTAAGGACCATGACTAGAAGGGGAGAAGAGCCAGGGCTGTGAGAACAAGACACCCAGTCACTGTGAGGAGCTGCTCTGATGCGTTTCCTGGCAATTGTTGTCACGTTATCCACAGTGGGCACTATGATGCATAAAACTGATGTCACAAAGCTTCTGAAAACCAGAGCTGGAGCCATGAATTCATGTGTTCACAGTAGAAACCAAGTGTCCACCCTTCTAGCCATGGTTTTGTAAAGATAGGAACCAGAGGAAGAGCCTTAGCCCTGTAGTTCCTGCTTCCTATTCTGGAGGGCTTCTGGGTGCTAGATGACTTTATTGTTGCTAAGGCCTGAAACATGAGCAAGAAAGAAACTTCCAGATGGCTAGTCTCACCCTGAATGATGTACAGTTTCATCATCTTCTCTTTCGACTCAGCATGATTCTGGGAAGCCTGTGCTGGCTGTCGCTGGCTGATTTCTTCTTTGAGAGCTGCTGCACTGCCCCAAATGATCTGAGGAATAACCAAGATCTGAGCCAGATGTCCGGACACCAGACTGTCTCCATTGTGCTGAAGGAAAAACACTAGAAAGACCTTGGATTTGGAGTATGATGGCAGTTGACAGTGAAGCTATTAGGATAATGTGAGCTCTGGAAGGGACCAACAGACCACATACAATGGGTAGGCAGCCTAAGATCCTGAGATGGCATGAAGATAATGGTGGTGGCCTACCTGGGGTCAAGAGAGAAGGAGAATGGCAGTGGGAGACTCTGGAAGAGTCAGCTCAGGTTCTTCCAAATAGGATGTGACCAACTTTGGGGGCGGTGGTCCATACTAGCTGAATCAGATTAAAACAGTCTCAAGACTTCCTCTGCAGGGTGGCATCTAGAGTACTCTAACCCTTTCCCCTAGTAAACTTTCAATTTAGATATAATCTTTCTTTCTTTGTTTCTTTCTTTGTTTCTTTGTTTCTTTCTTTCTTCCTTTCTTCCTTTCATTCTTTCTTTTTTCTTTGTTTCTTTGTTCCTTCATTCTCTTTCTTCCTTGCTTCCATCCTTCCTTCTTTCTTTCCTTCCTTCTTTCTTGTTTATCTGAGTTTCTCTGTGTAGCCCTGGCTGTCCTGAAACATTTTCTCCAAACCAGACTGGCCAACAACTCAGAGATTCATCTGCCTCTGCCTCCAGAGTTCTGAGGTTAAAGGTGTGCATCACCATGCCTGGAAAACATCAGCTGATTCTTAAACTTCTATACATATTCTTTCATCTTATACACGTACTTACATATAACAGATTGAATTCTAGGTGAGCTGGGCTTCTGAGAAAAGCACAGCCTTTTCCAAGGAGTATCTATTCTAGGGAGAGCGAAAAGAAGACATGGACAGTGAGGCCCTGTGCCCATGAGAATTGGGGTTTCTGTATCTCAACTTGGCCAGGTTGCTTTGCCTCCTTGATTGCTCTGCTGACACTCTTTAGTACGTGTCCAACCACTGCATCCTATCTGAATTCTTCTCTTTTGAGAACAAAAAGGATCAAATGAAAAAATGAATGAAAGAAAGACAGACAGAAAGAAGAAAGGAAGGAAGGAAGGAAGGAAGGAAGGAAGGAAGGAAGGAAGGAAGGAAAGAAGGAAGGAAGGAAGGAAGAGACTGCTCCTAAAGTCAAGACCAGAGGAAAACAGAGATCCTCTCCACTTAAAAAGAAAAACCAGTGAAGTAACTGGAAGTAGGATTCAGGAGGCCGGAATTAGGTTGGGTAGTATCACCCAAAGGTTGGCAAAGCAGCCAACCCCTAGAGAGATCTTTTACCTCTACCAAGTGTTCATACTCAAAGGGCGAAGTCTTGTCACTAGGAATGCTCACACTCCACACTCCAGTGAGCTCCTGTCTCTTCTCATTTATATTCCTCACTCTGTGCAGAATGTTGCTCCTGTCTCCAACTCAAAGTGATGGGATTAAAAGTGTGTGATCCCAAACACTGAGATTAAAGGTGTAAAGCACCACCACCTGGATCTGTTTCTGGATCAATCTTGTATAGCCAAGGATAGCCAGGAACTCACAGAGATTTGCGTGCCTCTGTCTTCCAAGTCCTGGGATTAAAGGGGTGTGCTACCACCACCCCCTTGTCCTGTATAGCTGAGGAGTGTGGCTGCTTTGCCTGCTGATCTTCAGGCAAGATTTATTCATTTAAACACAAATATACCAGTATACAGAGGCCATGGCTGGAATGCTGCTTACTGCCTTGCTTTCCATGGCTTACTCAGCTTCCCTGTTTTACAAGCTATCACCACCTACCTGCTGAAGTTTCTTTATACAAGACTTGGGGCCAGTGTCATTAGACTCTCACCTGAGATTCCAGCTTCTCCTTAAGGCTTTTCCTTTTTGGCTGTGTGTGATTCTGTCCCAGTTACATGTGGTTCTGTAGCCTCTGGAGACACTAGAGTACCGAGAGTGTAGAAGGTCGATTGACAGGCAGGCACTTCCATCTGTTCGACTTCAGAGAAAGCCTCCATCTTCCATGCTGCAATCAGACTTTTCTGTGGTGTCGCTGCTCTACACCTGTAAGTAATCCCTCATCCGTTAGCTGTAAGTTTTCAATTCTGGCTCACCAAGTTGGGTTTTGGTGGAATAATACCTTGGTCTGTTGGAGGCCTTGCTGATTTGGGAAACACATAACTCTCAGGGTTTAAATCAATGATTTCAGAATAGACCCATTTTTTTTTTAGTACATGCACTTTTTTTTAGTACATCTACTTTTTTTTTTTTAAAAAAAAAAAACTACATTTCTGATTATCTTGTATCCAAACTAAACACTTCATCCTAGATGTGAGAAAATAGCTCAGTTAGCAAGGGGCTCTCTTTGCAAGCATGAGGACACAAATTCAACTGCCAGAATCTAAATAAAAACTCTAGTTTTGGTAGCCTGTACTTGAAATCCCAGCACAAAACTGTGCAGATGTAATGTTCCTGGGGTTTACTGGTGAGAAGGCTTACCCTATTTTGTGAGCTTCAGGCCAATGAAAGACTCTGTCTCAAAAAAAAAAGAGGACCACACTTGAGAAAACACACCCAAAGCTGTCCTTAGGCATCTTCCACAAGTGTGCACAGATACCCACACCCACATCAACCCACCGAACTCCCACACACACACACGCATACATACACACACACACACCTACATTTGATCACCTGGTGTGGAGATTCTCTTTTCTGGATAGCCTGTGAAATCATACTAGGAGCTTACATACCCCACACACCAATACAACCTGACAACACCCTCCGCCACCACACACAGAGGGATGGAGAGAGAGAGAGTGAATTATGGAACTTATGCCCAAAGGCTAATTTGATTAGCCTGAAAGGAGGTCCAGGTATCAGTACTAAGAAATCAGGTGATACTAACCAACCTAATCCCGGCTTCCAGGATCTTACTTTTAGTTAACTCACCGGTTTTCTTACTAAGTGCAGAGGATCTCTATTTCTCTGTGGTCTTGAACTTAACAGCAGTTTCCTTCATCTTTCTGACTGTCCTTCTTTCATTCATTTGTTCATTTGATCCACTTGGTCTCAAAAGGGAATAATTCTGATAGGATTCAGTAGTTGGTCAAGTACTCAAGAGTGTAAGCAGAGCAATTATGGAGGAAAAGCAAACTGGCCAAGTTGAGATACAGCAACCTACATTCTAGTGGGCCCAGGGCCTAAATTTCTCTTCTCACTGACCATCTCTTATATGTCCTCCCCCAAGAATGAATACTTCTAGGAAAAGTGTGTGCTTTTCTCAGAAGCCCAGCTTATCTAGAATTCAATCTGTTATACGTAAGTACGTGTATAAGATGCAAGAATATGTATAGAAGTTTAAGAAAGAGCTGATGTTTGCCAGGCAAGGTGGTGCACGCCTTTAATCCCAGTACTTTGGAGGCAGAGGTAGATGAATCTCTGAGTTTGTGGACAGTCTGGTTTATATAGAAAGTTCCAGGACAGCCAGGGCTACACAGAAAAACTCATATACACAAGAAGGTAAAAAGGAAGGTAGGAAGGAAGGAAGGAAGGAAGGAAGGAAGGAAGGAAAAGACAAGAAAAGACGAAGGAAAGTTTACTGGGGGAAAGGGTTAGAGCATTCTGCATGACACCCTGCGGAGGAAGTATTGAGGCTGTTGTAATCTGATCCAGCTAATATGAAGCACGGTCCCCCATTTTTGATCATATCCTGTTTGTCCGTCCCTGACTCTCCCACTGCCATTCTTCTACTTGACCCAAGTTAGGCCACCACCATTATCTGATATATATAGTTTGGGCTGAGGAATCATTTCTTAGACTTCTAAGGTAAAATGAAACGTTAGTGTGTTGCATCCTTCCATCCTGTCTTTACCTCAGTGGAGTCACCTTTGGGAAGAGCATGCGCACACTACACCTTGATGAGGCTTCCATAAGAAGTTCTTCTCTGAAGTAGATCACCTCCGTCATGCTTACAGAGAACATCAAGTTCTTCATGTTGTATATTGTTCATTTTATAAAAGCTCCCTCCAGAAATGGAAGCCTCACAGACATGGTGGCTGTCCTAGTTTTATTGTCTATCTACCACAGTGTCAGCTGAGAGGGAATCCTCTACTGATAAACTGCCTACATCAGATGAGGAGGTTGGTCTTTGGACACATTTGTGTGTGGTTTCCTTGATTATTAACTCACATAAGAAGTCCCAGTCTGCTGTAGGCAATATCATTCCTAGGGAGGAGGCTCTGGGTTAGATAAAAGTACCAGGAAAACACGAGACTCTGACCAAGCTAGAGAAGGGACAAGCTAACAGCACTCTTCCTTCCAGGTTCCTGCCTTGAGTTCCTGCCCTGATTTCCCCAGGGATGAACTGTGACTTGGAAGCCTGTGCCAAATAAACCCTTTCTTCTCTAAGCTGAATTTGTGTTGGAGTGTTTTAGAACAGCGCCAGAAACTGCTACTGTGACAGACCCTGTTGGCAGGCACAGGCAAGGGAAGGCACATTCCAGAGTAGTCTGGGCTACATAATGAAGCACTGAATCAAAAAGTAAAACCCAAACCATAGTGATAAACACAAAATGAAAGTGTAAATCCACTCTTAGGAATACAGGTTCTGCTGTGTCATGTTATGCCAATGCCTGTTTCTAATGATCGTTCTCTCATCTCAGAGCCATCTAAGTCCTCCCGTCTCTTGGCCTTTCTCTAATACTACTGCAGGTGTGAGATGAATTGATCTATCATGCCTTCCTTTAGAGGGACCATGAAATTGATTTTTCATGTGTGTGGAAAGAGTGAGAGAGGAGGAAACCTCATTTGTATTCATGGATAGCAGGAAATCACAAGACCACGTATTAAAAAGATGGCCACTCCCCTCCATACACTTGAGGTGCTAGCATATCAAGCATGACGGGTTTTATTCAAAAAGCTGTGACTTTCTCATCAGTGACCTTGGACCCTAGAAGAGAGTGGTGGCATTTTTTATTGGTATGATAGAATTAACCAGACCAGCTCAAAACAACAAATATAAGTTAATAATTGCAAACGGGGAAACTCACTGGACCTGGGTAAATGTTCAGATGTCCAAAATGGGTTTGGCAAGCACAGTGCAAAGAGAGCAAGTGCACCTGGATTCCCAGATTTTCTTTCTTGGCCCCAGGATGCCACACTCTACCCAATTGTGATTGGCTGAGCTTCTCCATCATCTCCCCCTTTTGTCTAAACAAGATCAAATCACATCCTATACAACTATATACAATAGGAACAGATACCAAATATGAAATTACAAGCAACAAACAATATTAAGAAACACATAACTAAAGTTTTACTAAGCATTTTATTTCAAGGAGTCTAAATAACTTATTGAAATTAAGTTTAGCTAAATTGTGAGGAGGGTAACTACAATTCTCGAATCTTCAACTCCATCAAAATTCTGAGAAGGGAAGTAATATTATTTGAGCAACCAGGAAGTACAAACGAGAAACTTACAAAATGTGCCAAATGATAGAGACAACTGACTCCTGGGCAATCACCCAAAGTCTCCTTTGCAATGTTGAGTCAACCAACTTTGGCTAAGGCCTAATGTAACTGACATACCATTTTCAAAGGCAAGAAACTTTTCAGAACTATCTTACCCTGTCTTGGCAGGATATGACAATCCTGTTTTTATCCATTTATGGATACTCTGTAGATCTGTCAGTGGTCAAGGAAAGGCTTTTCTTTGCCCAAAGGCCAGTTCTGCCAAGAAGTAGACAAGCTTCAAGTGGCATGTCTTTGGTGCTCAACATTCTCTCGCGAGTAGAACGGTGTTGCCAGGAGTAATTGTGTCTCACTACCACGGAACTCTAGGTTATATTAAAGGCCATTTTCTACAGCTCTTTTAAGAGGTTGAAGATTCTACTATCTATACTAAATATGATCTCTATGTATCTAAAGAACCTGATTAGCCTAAATATAAACAGGATAAACATAGATGACTATTGATCTATAATTCTCGTTGCCTATCTAACTTAAAGACCAAGAGAATTAACAACTGTGTAATGAATGAGGACAATGACCTCGAAATGTAAACAATATATATCATTACATAAACACTATGTAAGTAACTTAATCAGACGTAGAAATGTACGTTGCAACATGGTAGATATATATGATATATATATATATCAATACAATATATATCTATACATAAAAATGATTTAAACAGAGGTAGCAGACTCACATAGAGTATTCAATATAATTTAACTTTGTATCAATATACAAGAATCAATACCAATATAATTTTGTAAAAACAATAACTCACAAACACCAATTTATTATCCTATCACCAATTTTCCCTCTTTTTTTTCAAGAATACCCATGAACATATGAAATACTTCCCCCATCCCTCAACCATATACAAATTATAACCAACCCCAAAAGGATGTCCCTAAACCTGAAGGCAAACTCTGCTGGGAGAGGGGACGTTATCCCCTAAAATTGCTTCTAGCTGTCATGGGGGTGACGTTCTTCTTAGGGGGTCCTGTGAAAGTAAATATGGTAAAATTTCAAGATTAATATTTGGTCTGGGAAAATTGCAAATCGTGTCTGAGAGTTTTGAGGAGGTCTGGCCAGGGTGTTGTAAAAGATATGCACCATTTGGAACTGTCTTGTGCAGTTGGTACCAAAAATCAGGTCTTGTAGTAGCACTAGCAACATGATGATGTCTTATTAGCCAGGTGGAGTTGATATTGTGTGTGCCCATCTTCTTCTTGGAAACTTAAAAGTTCACGGCAGGAAAATATATTATTTCTTCTGGGAAACTAAGCATTATATATAAAGACATATACAGACATATATATTCAATAAAAGGTATAATAAAGACAGAAACAGATATGAGGAAAGGCAAAGAAAGTTTATAAATTATTATTATTATTATTCTGTCGCATATCATGGCTCTTGACATGAGACAGAAACTCTGGGATATCTCTTATGAACAGGCTTGGAATTGGAGAGGGACTGAGCCAGAGTCCAACTCCAAAACCAGCTCTCTATATTTATAAATAAATGCACATTAACACATGTTTAAAAATATGTTTATTATGATTTATTTACTGAACCTATTCAGTTTTCTTGCTGATCCTTATTGGGTTGTAAATAGTTTCCATCTGTCAGTATTCAAATATCCAAGGTCCCTTGAATTCTTTGAAGATGAGTGTTTTCCTGCGGAGATAAGCAGAGATTCCTGCCCCCATCCTATATGTTGTTCTTATCATCGGTATGATTGTCATCATTGTGGATGAGCTGTCATTTCTTCTTTCCAAGAGATTCCTCCTCCTCAAACCCAACCTTTATTTATTTTGATGGTACCCAAAATTCTTCTTCTCTTGTAAAAACATGAGCTAAACCACTTCCCCAACGCAGAACATACCCTGGCTTCCATTGCGAGGTCAGCATAACCTTGAAATAAACTGGTTGATTTAATTCTGCAGACTTTTCCGTTATTCAATGTCTTTTTGCGGACATTGTCCCCTTCTCAGTAGAGTTGAAAAATTCAAGGTTAATAAAGCATTATGAGTGAGCAGAGCTGGCATTCAGGCCAGATGGAGGGGAGCCAATGGCAGTTTGCTCTGAACAGGTGAGGTCCAGACCTGAGGAAAAAACCCAGCACATAGCACCAAGTGCGGCCTGCAGGCACAAGCTCATGGCTCTTAGGTCCCCTCACTCTCGGCTGGGATGTGGGAGAAAGCTGACTGCAGGAAGGGAATGAGATGGTGCTGATATCAATGAACGAATGGATGTGGTGTGGCCTCATCTGGCCAGAGCATTAAAGGGCTCTAAAAAGCTCCAAGGACGGGCACCAAGTGATGGTGCATTCGATAGGCATGCTAGAGTTAACCAGAACAGCTGAAAACAACAGATACAATTTAATAATTTGAAAATGGGGAAACTCACACAACCTGGGTAAAGGTTCCCATGTCCAAAACAGGTCTGAAGAACACCATGCAAAGAGAGACAAAGAGAGCTAATTCACCTGGATTCCCAGGTTTTCTTCCCTGGCCCCAGGCAGCTGCACCCTAGGCAAATGTGATTGGCTGAGCTTCCCCATTCAGAGAGCAACTTCCTCTAAAGGGTGGTGACAGAAAAAGTTAAATCAGTCTCTTATCCACTGAAAACATTCTTCATGCCTGAAGGTGACATAGATGTTTTCAGAAAGAAAGAAAAGTAAGAATCCCGAGAACAAGCAGAAATACACAAATATAAACAATCAGAAATTCTTCAGGCTTAAGAAAAAGAATACCAGAAACAACAACACCCTTTGCTGCAAATAAAGACCATCAGAAAACTTGAATGTCTTCTTAATGCCAAGTTCCCTATTTCCACTTTTTTCCTTTAAAATACACACAGGGCCTGGCAAGATGGCCCAGTTCCAACAGATGCTTTTGCGGAGCATGATAGCCTGAGTTTGCTTCCCTGGGTACAGTAAAAAGAAAGAAGTGACTCCTAGACGTAGCCTGCTACCTCCACGTGTATATTGTGACACACATGCATAAAAACATACACACAGATGAAATATAAAATATATGTGAATGCTTAAAAACAAATGATGATATTTTATGGGTCTTTAACACATATGCACGTGGATTATCTATAGGGTATTGTAGAATAAGGAGCTCTAAAAAACAGCAAAAGTATTTCTATTGCTAAATATTTTACTTTTAAAATATGATTTCACCCTGCAACCCATACTGTACTGAACCTCACCATGTGTCCCTGGCTGGCCTCAATCTCATGTCAAACCCTTTGCTTAAACTTCCTGAGCCCTAGGATTACAGGTGTGAGGCACCACACCTAACATCAGGATTTACTTTCTGGAGAAAGGGGTCAAAAAGAAATACTGTGTAGACTATAAAATAGTAATGACATGTAATTTATAATCACTAAAACATATAAGAAACGCTGATGAGAAATTATAGAGTTCTAAAGCTAAAACATTAGAAATAAGAATTAGAGAAACAAAATATGAGGGGAATAAGAGTGCAAATTATAGAGTAGAACGTCACAACAGATACATTAGATATTAATGGATGAAACACAATAAATAATGGATAAATATTTTCTGAAGAGATACAAAAGCAAGAACAGTAATACCTCATCTGTAAGATAGAGAGTTCAAGAAATGTTTGAGGGCTGGGAGGATGGCAAAGCAGTTAGCATCACTGACTGCTCTTCCAGAGGACCAGGGTACAATTCCCAGCACCCACATGGCAGCTGGCAGCTGTCTGTCACTAAAATTCCAAGGGACCTGGCACATGTACACAGGCCTATATTATGCAGGTCACATACTAACACACGTAAAATAAAAATAAGTAATTCTCTTTAAATTGAAGAAAAAGATGCTGTCGACAGTTGTGAACCTGTTACTGGCTTTAGAATCATTTACTGCTAGTTGCTGGGAACAGCTTCTGTTCTCAGTTTATGTTAGTGTACTTAGATTGTTGGTGGGGTTTGCAAGTCTGCTGTTTGAGCAATTAGCCCCCAGCAGGTGGCACTGTTGGAGGAGTGTGTGGAGCATCCAAAGGCCTGTACCATGAGGGCAGGGCCTTTGAAGGCTTTTACACTTAGCACTCGTAGAATCTGATCTGTAAGCTTTGCATCCTGTCCATTGCCACATGAGGAGGATCCACCATGTGCTATGGTCCCCATTAACAGCACCGTGATAGCATTGTGTGACAATTTTCGTGGGTAGGAAACCCATGTCAGACCAAATTGTTGGGTGAGGAGTTTACATAAACAGGGGTGATTCTAAAGCACTTGTATCACTAAAAGCCCACTCTCTCACGGGTGAAAACTCACAGATGCAGCATCTATCTGAATCTCCGGAGGTGGTGGATGACTCCAAAGGAACATCGTTCTCCAGACCCAACAGAGCTGATGCACATATGACCTCACAGAGACTGTGAGATCACTCAGGAGATCTGCAGGAGCTCAAGGCCAGATAAAATCCCAGCATGGAGAATGGGAAGTGGCCACAAAGCCCTACACCTAGCCAAGTGGCTATTTGTATTTAAAAGCTGCTTGGAGAGAGAAAAATGTTTCCTCAATGAAGTGACACTGGGTATAGCAAACACAGCCCAGAACAGGCCTCATGCCCAGTAGTTTCCAGTATAACTAGGACTCCATGGTTTTTTTTTTCTTTTTTTTTTATTGGGAAAATGAGAAAAAAAACAAGTTTCCACCTCCTCCCAGCCTCCCATTTCCCTCCCCCTCCTCCCACCCTTCTCCCCCTCCTCCCACCCTTCTCCCCCTCCCCCCACTCATTTCCCCCTCCCTCTCCAGTTCAAAGCGCTGTCAGGGTTCCCTGCCCTGTGGTAAGTCCTAGGTCCTCCCCTCTCCGTCCATATCTAGGAAGGTGAACATCCAAACTGGCTAGGCTCCCATAAAGCCAGCACATTACTTAGGAACAAAACCCCTTGCCATTGTCCTTGGCGTCTCATCAGCTCTCATTGTTCGCCATGTTCAGAGAGTCCAGTTTTATCCCATGCTTTTTCAGTCACAGTCCAGCTGGCCTTGGTGAGCTCCCAATACATGAGCTCCGCTGTCTCAGTGGGTGGGTGCACTTCTCTTGGTCCAGACTTCTTTGCTCTTGTTCTCCCTCCTTCTGCTCCTCATTGGGACCTTGGGAGCTCAGTCCAGTGTATTGTAGTGTATTGTAGAATAAAGAGCACCAGAAAACGGCAAATGTATTTCTATTGTGAAATATTTTACTTTTGAAACATGATTTCACCCTGCAACCCATACTGTACTGAACCCCACCATGTATTCCCGGCTGGCCTCAATCTCATGTCAAACCCTTTGCTTCCACTTCCTGAGCCCAGGTATTACAGGTGTGAGGCACCACACCTAATATCAGAATTTACTTTCTGGGGAAAGGGGACAAAAAGAAATACTGTGTAGACTATAATATAGTAAGGACATGTAATTTATAATCACTAAAACATCAGAAACGCTGATGAGAAATTACAGAGTTCTAAAGCTAAAACATTAAAAATAAGAATTAGAGAAACAAAATATGAGGGGGCAAATGATAAAGAGTAGAACGTCACAACAGATACATTAGCTATTAATGGATCAAACACTGCAAATAGAGGATAAATATTTTCTGAACAGATACAAAAGCAAGAACAATAATACATTATCAGTATGATAGAGAGTTTAGAAGTGTGTGACGGCTGGGAGGATAGCTCAGCAGTTAGCATCACTGACTCCAGAGGACCCGGGTTCAATTCACAGCACCCACATGGCAGCTGGCCACTGGCTGTCACTACAATTCCAGGGGAACCGGCACCCTTAAACAGGCCTGTATCATGCAGGCCAAACACCAACACACGTAAAATAAAAATAAGTAATTCTCTTTAATGTAGATGAAAAAGATGCTGGTGAATGTGGTGAACCTGTCACTTCCTTTAAACATTTACTGCTCATTTAGTCAGGGCTGGTTGCTGGGAATAGCTTCTGCCCTCAGTTCAGTTTAGTCTACTTAGATTGTTGATGGGGTTTGCAAGTTTGCTGTTTGAGCACTTAGCCCCCATCAGCTGGCACTGTTGGAGGAGTGTGGGGAGCATCCCAGGCCTGCAGCATGAGGGCAGGGCCTTTAAAGGCTGTTACACTTACCACTCACTGAATCTGATCTATAAGCTTTGCATCCTGTCTATTGCCACATGAGGAGTCTCCAACATGTGCCACGGTCACCGTTAACAGCACTGTGATGGCATTCTGTGACACTCTTCCTGGGTAGGGAACCTATGCCAGACCAAATTGTGGGCAAGGACTTTACACAACAGGGGTGATTCTAAAGCACTTGCATCAGTGATAGCCCACTCGGTCACGGGTGATGACTCATGGAGTCTGCATCTATCTGAATTTCCAGAGGTGGTGGATGACTCCAAAGTAACATCGTTCTCCAGACCCAACAGAGCTGATGCACATAGGACCTCACAGAGACTGTGAGATCACTCACAAGATCGGCAGGAGCTCAAGCCAGATAAAATGCCTGCATGGAGGAGGGGAAGGGGCCACAAAGCCCTACACCTAGCCTAGTAGATATATGTGATGAATAGCTGCTTCCATGGTTTTTTTTGTTTTTGTTTTTTTTTAAATTTATTTATTTTATTGTGAAAAGGAAGAAAAAATACCAAGTTTCCACCTCCTCCCAGCCTCCCATTTCCCTCCCCCTCCTCCCACCCTATTCCCACTCCTCCCACCCTTCTCCCACTCCTCCCACTCCTCTCCCCCTCCTTCTCCAGTCCAAAGAGGTCCCCCCAAGGTCCCAATGAGGAGCAGAAGGAGGGAGAACATGAGCAAAGTAGTCGGGACCATGAGGGGTTCACCCACCCACTGAGACAGTGGAGCTGATCTACTGGGAGCTCACCAAGGCCAGCTGGACTGGGACTAAAAAAGCATGGGTTTGTAGTAATAGGAGCAGCGGGGCTGCGTCCCCAGCACCCCAGCCACCTGCTCAGCTAGCTATTGCCCCGAAATAACAACACACAAATTGTATTCATTTAAACACTGCTTGGCCCTTAAACTTTAGCCCTTACTGGCTAATTCTGATATACCGATCAACCATCTCTGATAATCTGTGAGCACCGGTCTTACTGGGAAGATTCTAGCCTATGTCCATCCTGGGTCGGACCTTCATCGCGTGTGTCTGCCAGGGAATGGGGCATGGTGTCTGAAGACGTAAGTCATAAACAATGCCACACCAGTTTGAAATTATGATTAATAGGGTGGTATTTATTTAAAGGGAAAAAAAACTTACAGATCACTGTCAGCCCTCTGCGCAACCAGGAAGGAAGTCAAGTCACCTGCGGCGCAGGAAGTGAAGAGAGAGAGGAGAGGGAAGTGGCCGCTTTTTTAAAGGGAGAGAGACCACGCCCCAAGGGGCTGCTATCTCAGCGGCGATAGGCTGGAGGAGTGGGAGGACCTCCCGTAACACCTCCCCATTTTGTTTAAATAAGAGAGTTCTAAACCTACTATGAAATTATATACAATAAGTACAAATATCCTATTCTAACTAGCTTAGGTCTTGTATAATAAATAACTTGGCCAAGTCATGAGAGAAAAGTAACTACATCTATATAGTCTTCAACCCCATCGAAGATCTGAGAAGGGAAATAATGTTACCTGGTTAATTAGGAAGTTCAGTAAAACAACTTCCAAAACATGCAACAAATCACAGAGACAACTAGCTACCTAGGCAATCACCCAAAGTCACATTAGCAGCGTTGAAGCAACCAACTTTGGCTAAGGCCTAACATAACTGACACACCATTTTCAAAGGCAAGCAACTTTACAAAACTATCTTACCCTGTCTTGGCAGGATAAGACAGCCCTGTTTTATCCATTGATGCACGCTCTGTATCTTTGTCAGTGGTTGAGGTATGGGCATTTCTTTGCCCCAAGGCCAGATCTGCCAAAAGGAAAGGCTCCAGGTGGAGTGTCTTTGGTGCTCAACATTCTCTCGGGAATAGAGTGGTGTTGCCAGGAGCAATTGTGTCTCACTATCACAAAACTCTGAGTTAGATTAAAGGCCATTTTCTACAGCTCTTTGAAGAAGTTGAAGATTATCTATCTATACTGAGTATAATCTCTATATATCTAAAGAACCTGATTAGTCTAATTATAAATGACAAACTTAGATGACTATTAGTCTATATAATTCTCAATACTATCTAACTTAAAGACTAAGACAATATACGACTGTGAAACAAATGAGGACAATGAACTCCAAAGATAAACAATGTACAAATATACATTGCAGTAGGTAAATATATATCAATACACAAACATTATATAAGTATCTTAATCAGAGGTAGAAATGTACACTGCAATATGGTAAATATATGCAATATATATATATATATATATATATATATCAATACAATATATGTCAATACATAAGAATGTTTTAAAACAGAGGTAGAAACATGCATGCATACAATAGTCAATATAATTTAACTTTGTATCAATATACAAGAATCTATACCAATATATTTGTCTAAAAACAGTAACTCACAATTACAAATCTATTATTTCATCATCCCTCTTTTTTTTTTTCCAAAATGATCCCTGAGCTTATAAAATTCCTCCCCCAACCCTCAATCGTATACTAATTATAATCAACCCCTAAATGATGTCCCTAAACCCAAGGGCAAACTTTACTGGGAGAGGGGACGTCGTCCTCTAGAATTACTTCCAGCTGTCATGGGGGCGACGTTCTTTCTGGGGGATCCTGTGAAAGTAAAATGATGGTTAAATTTCAAGATCAAGTCTTTTAATAATGCCAATAGTCTCTGAGTATTTTGTGCAGGTCTGACCAAAATGTTGTATAAGATGTGCACCATTTCAGCTAACCAAGTTGGAACTGTCTTATGCAGCTGGTACCCAAAGCAGGTCTTGTAGTAGCGCTATCAGTATCGTGACGTCATAACAACCAGGTGGAGTTGTTGTTATGGGGCCCCATCTTCTTCCTGGAAACTTCAAATGTCACTTCAGGAAAAACTCATTGTTCATTATGAAAAACTTAAGCATTAATCATATAGACATATATATATATATATATATATATATATATATATATATATATATATATATATTCAATGAAAGACATGATAGATATATTCAATGAAAAGTATGATAGATATGAAGAAAAGCAAAGATGTTTTCTAAACTCATATTTCTTTCTGTCCCACATCATGGCTCTTGACATGAGACAGAAACTCCAGAAACTCTGGGTTTTTCTCTTACTAACAGGCTTGGAATTGGAGAGGGACTGAGCCAGAGTCCAACTTCAAAACCAGCTTTATAAATTAAGAAATATGGTTTAATATTACTTACACAACCCATTCAGTTTTCTTGATATTTCCTATCGGGCAGGTATTTTTCCATCTGTCAGTATCCAAAGATCCAGGGTCCCTTGAATTTCTCAAAGATGAGTGTTTTCCTGTGGAGATAAGAACAGAACCCTGCCCCCATTCTATATGTTTTTCTTACCACCTGTATGAATATCATCATTGTGGATGAGTTGTCATTTCTCCTTTCCAAGAGGTTTCTCCTCTTCAAATCGAAACTTTATTAATTTTGATGGTATCCACAATTTTTCTTCTCCTGTGGAAACAAGAGCAAAACCCCTTCCCCAACGTAGCACATCTCCTGGCTTCCACTGAGAGGTCAGCACATCTTTGAAATAAATCGGTTGATTTAGTTCAGCAGACTTTTCCATTATCCAATGTCTTTCTGCTGCTGTCGTTCCTTTCTCATTAGCGTTAAGAAAATTCAAGGTTAATAAAGCATTATGTATTCTATTTCTGGGGGTATTTTCGGTCCCTTTCTGTTTGTTCAGCATATCCTTTATAGTACGATTTGATCTTTCTATAACTGCCTGACCTGTAGGATTATTTGGTATACCTGTAATGTGTTTTATATTATAATAATCAAAAAAGCATTTCATTTTCTTAGATACATATGCTGGACCATTATCTGTCTTTATTTGCGCAGGTATACCCATGATGGCCATAACTTCCAATAAATGTGTGATTACTGAATCAGCCTTTTCTGAGCTCAGGGCAGTAGCCCATTGAAAACCTGAATACGTGTCTATGGTGTGGTGTACATATTTTAATTACCAAATTCTATAAAGTGGAACACATCCATCTGCCAGATTTCATTTCTCTTAGTGCCCTTTGGGTTACTCCCTGCAGGCTACGGTGTTTGATTATAGAAAGAACAAGTAGGACATCTCTTTATAATGTCCTTAGCTTGTTGCCAAGTAATGGAAAATTCTTTCTTTAGGCCTTTACTATTGACATGATGCTTCTTATGAAATTCTGAGGCCTGCAACACACTTCCAATCAATAATTGATCAATCTCAGCGTTGCCTTGGGCTAGAGGACCAGGCAGACCTGTATGGGAACGGATGTGTGTTATGTACATCAGACAAAGCCTGTTCCTGATTATGTCTTGTACCTGGATAAACAATGAAGTCAACTCTGTGTCATCTGGTATAAATTCAGCGGTTTCAATATGCAAGATAACTCTTTCTGCATATTGTGAATCTGTAACTATATTAAGAGGTTCTTTAAAATCCCTTAGCACCATAAGAATGGCATATAATTCTGCCTTCTGGACAGAATTATAAGGGCTTTGTTCCACCTTACTCAATTCATCTGACTTGTAACCTGCTTTCCCTGATTTATTTGCATCAGTATAGAACATACGGGCTCCAGTTATTGGAGCATCACGTACAATTCTAGGAAGAATCCAAGAAGTTCTTTTTATGAGGTTAAGTCTACCACTTTTGGGATAGTTGCTATTAATTTCTCCCAAAAAATTAGCACAAGCTCTTTGCCACGGTTCATTGTCTTCCCATAACTTTTTTATTTCTTCAGTAGGAAAAGGCACTATAATTTCTGCTGGGTCTATACCTGCTAGTTGACGAAGTCTCAGCTTACCTTTTATAATTAATTCAGAGACTTTTTCCACATAAGTTTTTAATTTTTTACTTGGTTTATTAGGTATAAATATCCACTCTAAAATAATATCTTCCCTCTGCATTAGAATCCCTGTAGGAGAAAGTCTGGAAGGCAATATGACTAGGATGCAGCTAAGATTTGGGTTCACCCTATCCACATGTGCCTCCTGTAATTTTTCCTCAATCATTGTCAGTTCCTTTTCTACTTCAGCTGTCAGTTTTCTTGGACTATTCAAATCTTTATCACCATCTAAGGTTTTGCTTAAATGAACTATTAGATCAGGTGTTATCCCAACAGCTGGTCGTAGACTGGAAATGTCTCCTAACAATCTTTGGAAGTCATTAAGAGTCTTTAACCAGTCTCTCCTAATTTGTGCCTTTTGTGTTTTAATTTTCTCTAACCCTATTCTGTAACCTAGGTAATTAATAGAATTTCCTCTTTGAATCTTTTCAGGGGCAATTTGTAATCCCCACCTAGGCAAGACTTTCTTTACTTCTTCAAACATCCTTTCTAAAGTATCTTTATTTGAATCAGATAACAAGATGTCATCCATGTAATGATAAATAATGGACTTGGGGAATTGTTTACGAATTATTTCCAATGGCTTACTTACAAAATATTGGCACAATGTAGGACTATTGAGCATACCCTATGGGAGGACAGTCCATTGATATCTCCTATTGGGTTGAGAATTATTATAAGTAGGCACTGTGAAGGCAAATTTTTCTCTATCCTTTTCTTGTAACGGTATAGTGAAAAAACAATCTTTCAAATCAATAACTATAAGAGGCCATCCTTTTGGTAACAGAGAAGGCAAAGGAATTCCAGATTGTAGTGAGCCCATAGGTTGAATTACTTTGTTGACAGCTCTTAGATCTGTCACCATTCTTCATTTACCAGATTTCTTTTTTACAACAAACACAGGAGAATTCCAAGGGCTGGTTGATTCTTCAATGTGGTGAGCATCTAGTTGCTCCTGCACCAGCTGTTCCAATGCCTGTAGTTTATCTTCAGCTAGAGGCCACTGTTTGATCCATATAGGCTTCTCAGTTTGCATTTTAAAGGTAGGGCTGTTGGTACCTCTAAAGGTTTGGTATTTGCTGTATGTTCTTGTACAGCCTGAATGGCTGGTAACCTTTTTCCATAATATCTCATCATATACTTCCCAGAATTATGAGTTCCTGGAACTACAGGAATGTTAATCTGGGTATTCCATTGCTGTAGCAGGTACGGCCCCATAAATTTATGGCAATATTGGCTACATATGGCCTTAGTTTTCCTATTTGCCCTTCGGGCCCTATGCATTCAACCCATCTTGTGCTTTGTTTTACACGAGATAGGGTTCCAATTCCCAGGAACTGAACATCTACCTCTTGAAGAGGCCAATTTGGATGCCAAGATTCTGGCGTAATGATACTTACTTCCGCACCTGTGTCTAATAAGCCTTCAATAAAAGTGCCATTTATACAGACTCTTAGCTTTGGTCTTTGATCATTAATAGAAGTCTGCCAAAATATATGTTTACTCTGTCCAACTGGGTTTTTTGACTCATCCTCCACATGGATTTCATCATTTAGACCAGTATTACTTTTTACAGCAGAAATTGGAGCTTTTAATTTTCTTGGTGAGGCACGTTCTCCACTGTGACTGGGAATGACTGGGCCACTGTTGGCATGGGGGACTGCGAGAGGCCCATCAAGGAGTTTCCCAACGGTATCGGGTTGCCTTGTTTGTCTGTTGTTGACCTGCATTCATTGGACCAATGTCGGCCTTTACCGCATCTCCTACATATACCTGAAGGCCTAGGTCTCCTATTTTTGTCATTCCCAGAGGAGATAATATTCCTAGAAATTCTGTGCCTGCAATCCCTTTTCAGATGTCCTAATTTACCACAATTAAAACACCTGGCAGTTTGATGTCTCCTCATTGCTGTGGAAATCGCTTCTCCTACCCAAGATTCATCGTTATAGCTAAACGTCTCAACATTCATCGTATGCTGAATCCATTCTTCCATAGGTGCTGATCTAGACTTTAAAGGCCCAATTATCTTTTTGCATTCTATGTTTGCATTCTCAAAAGCTAGAGATTCAAGAAGTATTCGTCTAGCTTCTGGGTCTGTTACCCCTATGTCCAGAGCCTTAATTAAACTTTGCAAAAAGTCAATAAAGGGTTCTCTCTGTCCCTGCCTAATTCTGGTATATGATTCAACCCTTTTTGCTGGATCTTGTGTCCTATTCCAAGCATTTAAAGCTGCTTGGTGACATAGACACAGTACTTCATCATGATAAAGAGCTTGGACCTGTGGATCAGCATATTCTCCTGCACCAAGAATTTGATCTTGGGAAACCTCAATACCTTT
The DNA here is from genome assembly GCF_037038515.1 of Microtus pennsylvanicus. Classification (NCBI taxonomy): domain Eukaryota; kingdom Metazoa; phylum Chordata; class Mammalia; order Rodentia; family Cricetidae; genus Microtus; species Microtus pennsylvanicus. The sequence continues at coordinate 62,298,928 of NC_134601.1, read as the reverse complement.
TGCTCTTCCTTGCTGTTCCATATGTTTGGATTCTTCTCTGAAATAAATTCCAAACATCAAGGAAGGTCCATTATCTAAAACTGCAGACACTAACTGATGGAAATCATGGGGGGTAGCTCTAGCATTAGAAGCCCAAGTCCTTATCATTTCCTTTACGTATGCAGAGTGCAAGCCAAAATTAACAATAGCTTGCTTAATTTCTTTTAGATCATTCATTGCTATTGGCGTCCATCTAGCTTCTCTGACTCCCTTTGAGCCTTTAGAAGTTGACACTTTGTCAGAAGTATAGGGTATGCTGCTAAATCCTTTGGTAAGCCAGTTCTAATAGCTGGTGTTGGCATTGTATCCTGTCCTTGTACCTTATTACTCTGTTCACAAGCTCCAATCATTTCTTCAATCATTTCAAGTCTTTTTATTATTGTCTCTTTTGAATCCTTAATCTCCTGACCTGCATGAGTTTCTAGTAAAGATTGTATGGTTCTTAGGAGTGCCATGATCTTCCTAAATGATAGAATATGCAAAAGAATACTGAAACCTAGTAACCAGTAAATTAAGTTATCCCCATAGCCATATAAACCTTGCATGATATAACCCATTGTATTGGTAACCAGAACAGTAAAATTCGCGTTGGAAACGAGAACTGCCATATTACCTATTATCCAGCAGGTGGCGCTGTTGCCAAGTCTCTACGAAAACACGGTCCTGTTTCAGAGTCCGCCTAGTATTTGTTAAAAACTGGAAAATGTAAGTTGCTCAACAAAGTAAATGTAATTAAATCAATTCCAGAGATGGAACCAGAAACCAGGGGTAGAGAAGAGCAACCTGGAAGCCGCTTATGCCTCCACGTGACAGAGTCACCCTGAGGGGTTGCAGCTTTCAGCAACCGCGTGCTCTGGTTCGCGCCACTTAAGAGCTGTGCTTGCAAGGGAGATTTAAAAACGACTCAGAAAAGAGCAAACCAGGCGGGCAGAGACTACGCGGGCCTGTGGAGTTTAAATCCCATGTGGGGAGGCCAAGGCCGCAGCCGCAAGGCACAGGCGGCGGCTGAGGAAGGGAGGGCTCCCGCCAAGCCGCGGCCGGCAGCCGAGCGGGGAAAGGAGAGGTTCTAAAACCAAACGTTGGGTGCCAATTGAAGACGTAAGTCATAAACAATGCCACACCAGTTTGGAATTATGATTAATAGGGTGGTATTTATTTAAAGGGGTAAAAACTTACAGATCACTGTCAGCCCTCTGCGCAACCAGGAAGGAAGTCAAGTCACCTGCGGAGCAGGAAGTGAAGAGAGAGAGGAGAGGGAAGTGGCCGCTTTTTTAAAGGGAGAGAGACCACGCCCCAAGGGGCTGGTATCTCAGCGGAGATAGGCTGGAGGAGTGCGAGGACCTCCCGTAACAGGCGTCTCTCTGAGGCGTCTGCTCCCAAAGGAGAGCTGTGGAGTCTGACCTCACTTCCTCTTCCTCCCAGCGTTTTGTTCTGTTTACTCCTCCCACCTATCTTCTATCCAATGAGGAGGACCAAGCAGTTTCTTTTTATTTAACCAATGACCTTTCTCCATCATTTCCCCTTTTTCGGTTTAAACAAAAAAAAAAGGCTTTAACTTTAACATAGCAAAATTACATATAACAAAACTGTTATCAAGTAAAAGTTACAATAATCTTTATCATAACTAAGGAAAACTATAACTATAACTAGCTATTCTTAACTCCATCAAAGACTCCAAAAAGATACAATACTACCTAAGCAAACAAGAAAAAAGCAACTTTTAAACTCTAGAAATGACAGAGACATCTCGCTGCCTGGTCAGTCACCCAAAGTTCCTCTGTATGGTTGGGGCATCCATCTTCAGCCTTCAGGCCCATGGTATCCAGCAGACATTTCCATAAAGCAGGAAAATTCAAAGTCAGTTCAGTCACTATCTGTTGTGTCCTGCAGAATGTCTCGCAGACTCTTTCATGAATCAGGAACCCCAAAAGATCATCTCACCTTAGGCAAGTTCAATAGTCCTCTCTCTGCAGGTTCTCTTTGTCCAGTTTATGCAATAGTCCAGGCAAGAGCAGTTTCTTGCCCAAATGGCTATCAAACTCCATAAGGTACCTCTTCGATGCCCATCTTCCTCTTGAAGTAGATTGGTGCTGCCAGGAGCAGAGTGTCTCATTGTCATGAAATGTCCTAAGTTATTAAAACATTTAATGTCCTATTCTGTAATCTTTGAAAGACATGAAGAAAGTCTATCTAAAATATATCTCTATATATCTAGAAAATCTAACTAACATGACTAGAAGCTTTACTATTATCTATGATTATCCATTAACAACCTATATTTCTTAATTATACAGTACATATTTAAATGAACTACACAATCACAATACATTAATCAATAGCAGAAACACTTATACATATAACAAAATTGACCTTAAATCTCTATCAATAAAGCAAAATCTATACTAATGCAAATTATTCATATCTATATCATATCCCACTTTAAATGTAAAAGAACGTTTATAAACCATATTTGGGAACATGGGTGCAGTTTTTTCTCTCCAAACTGCTTCCTACTGAATGGGGGCAATGTTAATTAGGTCTTTCATGGTATAACCTGTGTGCCAGGGTCATCTCAGTTGGCAGTTGAGCGAAGAAATTTTTTGAAGATGTTCACAACAACCCTTCAGGAGGGCATGGTCTATCAAACCATATCAGGATAAATGCAATCCACAAGGTCTGATCCTCTGTGAAAACAAAAGAAGAATCTCTTTTCCAAAGTATCATATCCTTAGATCCAAATTCTGAAATCATACCCTCATGATATCCGTTCTGGTTCCACTTGGCAGCCCATATAATGAAATGTCTCTCTGTACTTAGCTCCTTCACAGTCAAAAATTTTAAAGAAAACACAATGTACATAATCCAGACTCTCTGTGAATTTTCCATTTTTACGTGGCTTATTTTTACTTTATTTCACTTAATCTATAACTATCTGTACTTTGTCTCTTTGAAGACTTTACCTTTTTTTAAACCATTAACTTTATTCTCTATATTCTTTTTCTTCTCTCTCCCAAGCCTACGTACATTCATCCAACATTGTGACTCATTTAGTGGTCTGAATCTGTCCTATTGTGAATCTGCAATTTTTTACTATCCAGGAGCACTTTTGATTTGCGCCTTTAAATCACTAGGTGCTTAAGAATCTAAGCTGTGACATTCCTGGGTTAACTTTTTGCTTTTTGAGCGCATATGTTTGACCTGGAATAACTCTTTAGAACAGGCTGTCTTTGAACTCTCAGAGATCCGCCTGTCTCTGCCTCCGAGACATTGGGATTAAAGGTGTTTGCTACTACACCTTGAACTCACAGAGATCTGTTTGTCTCTGCCTTTTAGGCACTGGGATTAAAGGCGTGTGCTACCACACACAACAACTCTCTTGCTTTTTTTGTTTTTTGCTTTAAGAACTTCAACTTTTAGTCTGCATATATTTTTAACACACTTTAAACCATTCAGAAATTTTCTCTGTCTTTGAATCTCTCTTTACTGTATATCTCTCTTTTTCTGACCACATGAGTCTTTAATTTACCAAGCAATCTCAGTAGGACTAAAGGCATGGCTTTGACAGCTAGATGTATCCCATTCCTTAGCTTTCAAGCCTCGTGGCTGAGGTACTGGCTGTAGCCATGTTTATAGCCACACCTCTATGGCGTTTCAAGGTCCCTGCCAGCCAGCGAGCTACAACAGACAACACTCAAGTCCTCTCTCTGTAGCCAGCCATCCTGCCTCAAACAGTCAGAGTTTGCCCTGGCAGGATGGCCCGGATGCCGGCATTTTTAAATGGCGCAGCTTTTTTCCTGCTACAGCTGAAAACTGAAAAGCATGTGTTCAGCTTTTCATCAACACTGTTTAAGTGTTTTGTGGCAGGACCTATTAATGAGCCGCAGGGTTTTGCAGCTAAAGCTGAGTCAGGAAGCCTCTCTTAGACGAGGCGCTTGCTTGTCTCTAGCAAGCAAAGTAGACCAGAGAAATTGTCACAATCAAGAAAACATGCTTTACTCTTTCCCAAGCTTTCTCAGGCTTTTAGTGGGTTCAGTTGTCCACACGTCTGGGCGCCATTTGTAGTAATATGGGCAGCAGGGTTGCGTCCCCAGCACCCCAGCCGCCTGCTCAGCTAGCTATTGCCCCGAAATAACAACACACAAACTGTATTCATTTAAACACTGCTTGGCACTTTAACTTTAGCCCTTACTGGCTAATTCTGATATACCAATCAACCCATCTCTAATAATCTGTGAGCACCGGTCTTACCGGGAAGATTCTAGCCTATGTCCATCCTGGGTCGGACCTTCATCGCGTGTGTCTGCCAGGGAGTGGGGCATGGCGTCTCTCTGAGGCGTCTGCTCCCGAGAAAAGAGCTGTGGAGTCTGACCTCACTTCCTCTTCCTCCCAGAGTTTTGCTCTGTTTACTCCTCCCACCTATCTTCTAACCAATGAGGACCAAGAAGTTTCTTTTTATTTAACCAATGACCTTCCTCCATCATGGGTTAAAATGGGACTCTCTGAACATGGCGAACAATGAGGGCTGATGAGAAGCCAAGGACAATGGCACGGGGTTTTGATCCTACGCAATGTGCTGGCTTTGTAGGAGCCTAGCTACTTTGGATGTTCACCTTCCTAGATATGGAAGGAGGCGGCAGGACCTAGGACTTACCACAGGGCAGGGAACCCTGATAGCTGCTTTCTTAATGGAGTGACACTGAGTACAGCAAACACACCCCAGAACAGGCCCCATGCCCAGTAGTTTCCAGTATATATAGGACTCCATGGTTTTGTTTTTGACATATAAACAGACTGTTTTGTTTGTTTTAAGCAAGAGAAAGAGCATGACGTTGTGTTAGGGATAGTGAATATGATAAAAATAAATAAAAAATTTAAAAATACAGAAAAAATTAAAAGTTAAATATATATGTTGCGGCGAAGCTGAGGGGATGGATCTTCCAGAGGCCCTGACTTCAGTCCCCAGACCCCAAATGATGGCTCACAAGTACCTGTTATTCTGTATCCATGGGATCTGACACCATCTTATGAGCTCCGTGGGCAAATCAACAGGCACAAACGCAAATAAAATACCCATACACATGAAATTAAAATAAACAAAACTTGAAATAATAATAAGATATACCGGTTGTTCTGGATAGTGCTCTTAGCCAGAGGACCTGAGTTCAGTTTGCAATATCTACTGACAGCCATCTGTAACTGTGAGAGGCCACTCTGGGCAATTTAGCCCATGTTTATTTAGACCATGGTACATAGCAGGGCATACATACATACATACTTACATACATATAACACATTGTCTACATAGTCTATACATTTATATATTTCCTTCACCATTATAGTGATTCCATATCACAAGTATTGTTGCAATCCACAACACAATTTTGTGTGCCACCCTACTTTCCTACGGTGGACCAGTACAAATTCTACCTGTGCTTAGAAATGTTGGCCCAGCCTGAACAGAATAGTGAAGCTTCTCATCAGGATCTCTGTCGACATCCGGTGGTCAAGGATATGGGGGCCAGCAATGAAGACAGTAAGGACCATGAACAGAAGAGGAGAAGAGCCAGGGCTGTGAGAACAAGACACCCTTTCACAGTTAGGAGCTGCTCTGATGCGTTTCCCAGCAATTGTTGTCATGTTATCCACAGTCCGTGCTATGATGCATAAAAGTGATGTCACAAAGCTCCTGAAACCAGAGCTGGAGCCATGAATTCATGTGTTCCTGGGAGAGACAAAGTCTCGACCCTTCTAGCCATGGTTTTGTAGAGATAGGAACCACAGGCAGGGCCTTAGCCTTGTGCTCCTTGCTTTCTATTCTGGAGGGCTTCCTGCCGCCTGATGGACACCCCTGGGACTCAAAGAATCTGACAGGACCTGCTCTGTAGGGACCATCTCCTTTCCTTGGCCAGAAGGGACTGGCAGTACACCCTGCCACTCTCCTCTCTGTTCAGAATCCCTGGGGCCTTTCTCAGGCCTGACTAACCCCTCATTCTTACCTTCCAGGTTTAAGGTCTGAGGATTCTGCTTCCTCCCCAGGCTGAAGCAGTCCATCTACTACTGCAGTCGGCTTCAGTGCCCTTCCCGACCATGGCCAGAACAACTCATTCTGTGTCCATGGTCCCAGGTAGGCTGTGTTGCCCACTCTTGCTTAAAATGCTTTTGTTGGTCAGGCCTGAAACATGAGCAAGAAAGTAACTTCCAGATGGCTAGACTCACCCTGACTGGTGTACAGATTCATCATCTTCTCTTTCCACTCAGCATGATTCTGGGAAGCCTGTGCTGGCTGTCGCTGGCTGCTTTCTTCTCTGAGAGCTGGTGCACTGCCCCAAATGAGCTGAGGATAACCAAGATCTGAGCCAGATGTCCGGATACCAGACTGTCTCCATTGTGCTGAAGGAAAGAGACTAAAAAGACCTAGGATTTGAGTATGATGGCAGTTGCCACTGAAGCTATTAGGCATAACGTGAGTTCTGGGATGGACCAACAGACCACAAAGACATGCCATAGAACAATGGGTAGGCAGCCTAGGGTCCTAAGTGACATAAAGTTAATGTGGTGGCCTACCTGGGGTCAAGAGAGTAGGAGAATGGCAGTGGGAGTCTAGGGATGGCCCAGCTCAGGTCCTTCCAAACAGGATGTGACCAACAATGGGTACGGTGGTCCATAATAGCTGGATCAGATTAAAGTAGTCTCAAGACTTCCTCTGCAGGGTAGCATGCAGAGAGTTCTAACCACATGCCCTAGTAAACTTTCAACTTAGCTTTGTTTTCTCTCTCTCTCTCTCTCTCTCTCTCTCTCTCTCTCTCTCTCCCTGTGTGTGTGTGTGTGTGTGTGTGTGTGTGTATGTGTGTCTCTTTGTCTCTCTCTCTCTCCCTTCCTTCCTTTCTTCATTTTTTTGGTTTCTACCTTCCTTCTTTTTTTCTCAGTTTCTCTATGTAGCCATGGCTGTCCTGGAACTTTCTCTATGAACCAGACTGGCCAAGAACTCAGAGATTAATGTGTCTCTGCCTTGAGAGTGCTAGGATTAATGACATGCACCACCATAACTGACAAACTTCAGCTGTTTCTTAAACTTCTTTACATATTCTTGCATCTTATACACCTACTTACTTATAAAATATTGAATTTTAAGTTAGCTGTTCTTCTCAGAAAAGCACAACGTTTTTCTAGAAGGATCCATCCTAGGGGGAGCACAATGGAGGGAAGGACAGTAAGAAGAGAATTTTAGGTCATGTGCACACTGGAATCTAGGTTGCTGCATCTCAACTTGGCCAGTTTGCGTTGCCTCCTTCATTGCTGTGCTTACACTCCTGAGTACTGGACCAACTACTGCATCCTATCAGAATTATTCTCTTTTGAGAACAAGAAGGATCAAATGAACAAATGAATGAAAGAGAGACAGAAAGAAGAAAGGAAAGAAGAGATAAAGGAAGAGACTGCTGCTAAGATCAAGACCAGAGAAAAAGAGAGATCCTTTCCACTTAGTAAGAAAACCCGCAAGGCAACTGGAAGTAGGAGTTAAGAGACCGGAATTAGGTGGAGCAGTGTCACCTGATTTCTTAGCACTGATACCTGGACCTCCGTTCAGGATAATAAAATTAGACCTTGGGCATAAGGTACATAATTCATTCTCTCTCTCTCTCTCTCTCTCTCTCTCTCTCTCTCTCTCTCTCTCTCCATCCTCTGCGTGTTGGGGGGAGGTTGTTGTGAGGTTGCAGTGATGTGTGGGATATGTAAGCTACTAGTATGATGTCAGAGCGTATCCAGGGAAGAGAATAACCACACCGGGTGATCAAATATAGGTGTGTGTGTGGCAGTGGTGTGCCTGGGTGGGTGTGGGTTTCTGTGCACACTTCTGGTATGTAGTAATATGGAGCGGCAGCAGGGTTGCGTCCCCAACACCCCAAGCCGCCTGCCCTGCCCGGCTCGGCTTATGCCCCGAAATAATTACACAGACACTGTATTCATTTAAACACTGCTTTGGCCCTTAGCTCTAGCCCTTACTGGCTAATTCTCACATATTAATTTAGCCCATTTCTAATCATCTGTGTAGCGCCCCTAGGTGCGCTTACCGGGAAGATTCTAGCCTAAGTCCATCCTGGGTTGGAGCTTCATAGCGTGCGTCTTCCCTGGAGCAGGTAGCATGGCGTCTCCCCTGCGTCTGCTCCAGAGAGCAGAGCTGTGGAGTCTGACCTCACTTCCTCTTCCTCCCAGCGTTCTGTTCTGTTTACTCCACCCACAGGGCCAAACAGTTTCTTTATTGCTTAACCAATGAAATCAACAGATTGATATATGACACTCCCACATCACTTCCCCTTTTTCTGTTTAAACAAAAAAGAAAGGCTTTAACTTCAACCTAGCAAAATTACATATAACAAAACAGTTATCAAGTAAAAGTTACATCAGAAACATTTATACATATAACAAAATTGACCGTAAATCTCTATCAATAAAGCAAAATCTATACTAATGCAAATTATTCATATCTATATCATTTCCCCATTTAAATGTAAAAGAATATTTATAAACAATATTTTGGGAACATGGGCGCAGGTTTTTCTCTCCAAACTGCTTCCTGCTGAATAGGGGCGTCGTTAATTAGGTCTTTCATGGTATAATCTGTGTGCTAGTTTCATCTCAGTTGGCAGTTGAGCGAAGCAATTTTCTGAAGATGTTCACAGCAACCCTTCAGGGGGACGTGGTCCATCATACCAAATCGGAATTGAAGAAATGAACAGGGTCTCATCCTCTGTGAAAACAAAATAAGACTCTCTTTTCCAAAGTATCATATCCTTAGATCCAAATTCTGAAATCATACGCTCATGATATCCGTTCTGGTTACACTTGGCAGCCCATATAATGAAATGTCTCTCTGTACTTAGCTCCTTCAGAGTCAAAAATTTTAAAGAAAACACAATAATACAAAGAATCCAGACTCTCTGTGAATTTTTCATCTTTACGCGGCTTATTTTTACTCTATCACTTTACTTTATTCTGTCTCTTTAAAGACTTTACCTTTTTTTTTTCTTAAGCATTAACTTTATTCTCTATATTCTTTTCCTTCTCTCTCCCAAGCCTATGTACATTCATCCAACAGTGTGACTCATTTAGCGGTCTGAATCTGTCCTATTGTGAATCTACAATTTTTTACTATCCAGGAGCACTTTTGATTTGCGCCTTTAAATCATTAGGCGCTTAAGAATCTAAGCTGAGACATTCCTAAGTTAACTTTTTGCTTTTTGAGCGTATATCTGTGGACCAGGCTGTCTTTGAACTCTCAGAGATCCGCCTGTCTCTGCCTCCCAGGCATTGGGATTAAAGGCGTGTGCTACCACACCTTGAACTCACAGAGATCTGTTCGTCTCTGCCTTCTAGGCACTGGGATTAAAGGCGTGTGCTACCACACCTTGAAGTCACAGAGGTCTATCTCCCTCTGCCTCCCAAGTGTTGGGATTAAAGGTGTGTACACACAACAACTCTCTTCCTTTTTTTGTTTTTTGCTTTAAGAACTTCAACTTTCAGCTTGCATATATTTTTAACACACAGTAAACCATTTAGAAATTTTCTTTGTCTTTGAATCTCTCTTTACTGTATATCTCTCTTTTTCTGACCACATGAGTCTTTAATTTACCAAGCAATATCAGTAGGACTAAAGGCGTGGCTTTGACGGCTGGATTCAGCCCATTCCTTAGCTTTCCATCCTCATGGCTGAGGTACTGGCTGCAAGGTCCCTGCCAGCCAGCAAGCTACAACAGACAACACTCAAGTCCTCTCTCAGTAGCCGGCCCTCCTGCCTCAAACAGTCAGAGTTTGCCCTGACAGGATGGCCCAGAAAGCCGGCATTTTAAAACGGCGCAGCTTTTTTCCTGCTACGGCTGAAAACCGAAAAGCATGCGTTCAACTTTTCGTCACCACCGTTTAAGTGTTTCGTGGCAGGACCTCTTAATGAGCTGTAGGGATTTGCAGCTAAAGCTGAGTCAGGAAGCCTCTTGGGGCTACCAGGAAGGAGCGGCACTCAGCACTTTAATTCTGAGACTGAGCGTGCAGCACAGAAATTCTTTTCATCCAAGTTACGTCCAAATCTGACACACAGAGCACTGTGCAGTCTGAAAACACGTCTCTGTATGGCGGCAGGAATCCGCCATGCTCTTCCGCCTGCCTAAGCCTGATTCTGCCTTCTGCCCAGGAGCAGGCGGGGAGCTCTGAGTCATCGTCAAGGTCTCAGAGCACTCTCCTTCGGATCCCAAGCGGGAACACAAACATAAAGCCAGAGTTTGCACTGGCGGCACAGCCCCAGGAAGCAGCGCTTTAAGATAACACAGCTTTTTTTCTGCTGCTGTTGCTGAATCAGGAAATCTCTCTACAGCACGCCACCAACAAACAGCAAAAATCTGTGTTAAACTCTCTCTCCATTATTTTTAAGCATTCTCAAGTTTTTTGTGGACTCAGCCACACGTCTGGGCGTCATTTGTAGTAATATGGAGCGGCGGCAGGGTTGCGTCCCCAACACCCCAAGCCGCCTGCCCTGCCCGGCTCGGCTTATGTCCCGAAATAATTACACAGACACTGTATTCATTTAAACACTGCTTTGGCCCTTAGCTCTAGCCCTTACTGGCTAATTCTCACATATTAATTTAGCCCATTTCTAATCATCTGTGTAGCGCCCCTAGGTGCGCTTACCGGGAAGATTCTAGCCTAAGTCCATCCTGGGTTGGAGCTTCATAGCGTGCGTCTTCCCTGGAGCAGGTAGCATGGCGTCTCCCCTGCGTCTGCTCCGGAGAGCAGAGCTGTGGAGTCTGAGATCACTTCCTCTTCCTCCCAGCGTTCTGTTCTGTTTACTCCACCCACAGGGCCAAACAGTTTCTTTATTGCTTAACCAATGAAATCAACAGATTGATATATGACACTCCCACATCACTGGTAGATGCCTAAGGAAAGGTATGGGTGTGTAATCGCAGGTACTGTATCTTTTTTTCTGAGACAGGGTCTTTATTGGCCTGAAGCTGACAAAATGGGGTAAGTGGTCTGACTGGTAAACCCAAGGAACATTACGACTGCACAGTTTTGTGCTGGATTTTAAGTACAGACTACCAGAACTGGAGTTTTTACTTAGATTCTGGGAGTGGAATTTGTGTCCTCGTGCTTGCAAAGAGAGCCCCTTGCTAACTGAGCTATCCTTCAGATGCTAAGATGAAGTTTTATTTGGGATACAAGATAAGCAGACATGTAGTTTTTAAAAAAGTGGATGTACTAAAAAAAAAGTGGCTACATTCTGAAAATTTTAACTTAGACCCTGAGGGTTAAGTGTTTCCCAAATCAGCTAGGCCTCCAATAGACAAAGGTATTATTACACCAAAACCCAACTTGGTGAGCCAAAGAGTTTAAAACTTACAGCTAACGGATGAGGGATTACTTACAGGTGCAGAGCAGCAACTGACTGTGGCGTGGAAGAAGGTTTCCTTCTCTGTAGCTGCATAGATGGAAGTGCCTGCCCTGTCAATCGACCTTCTACACTCTCGGTATTCTAGAGTCTCCAGAGGCTACAGAACGACATGTAACTGGGACAGAATCTCACACAGCTGAAAAGGAGATGCTTCAAGGAGAGGCTGGAATCTCAGGTGAGAGTCTAATGACACCTGCCCCAAGCCTTGTATAAAGAAACTTCAGCAGGTAGGTGGTGATAGGGTGTATAACAGGGAAGTTGAGTAAGCCATGGAAAGCAAGCCAGTAAGCAGCATTCCCGCCATGACCTCTGTATACTGGTATATTTGTGTTGAAATGAATAAAGCTTGCCTGAAGATCAGTGGGCAAAGCAGCCACACTCCTCAGCTATACAGGACAGGGTGGGGGGTGGGGTGGCACACACCTATAATCCTAGAACTGGGAAGACAGAGGCAGGCAAATTTCTGTGAGTTCCAGGCTATCCTGGAATATACAAGATTAGTACCGAAACAGATACAGGTGGTGATGGTTTACACCTTTAATCTCAGTGTTTGGTAGTCACACACTTTTAATCCCAGCAAGAGGGAGTTAGAAACAGGAGCAATATGCTGAGCAGAGAGAGGAATATAAAGGAGAAGAGACAGGCACTCACTGGAGTTTGGAGACTGAGGGATCGTGGAGTCAGGATCTCGCCCTTTGAGTCTGAACACTTGGTAGGGTAAGAGGTCTCTCTACTGGTTTGCTGCTTTGCTTTTCTGATCTTCAGCTTGTCCCCAATACTTGTCTCTGGGTTTGTATTATTCTGCTACACCTCTGCTTTTATTCCTGCTTCGAGATCCCTTCCTTGAGTTCCTTTCACAAAAGCCTACAACTGTAAACTTAAATAAATCTTTTCAACTTGACTTTGAACACAGTGATTACAATTTAAAACTAAGACAGCATATTCCCTAGTGGGGGATGAACCAGACACCTTAAACATCACATTTGAGCCATCCATAATGTTCAGTGTGTCACATACCCAGCATTCAGAGCCTCTAACCACCATAAGGCCATGTCCTTTAAGAATTTTTTTTTTAATTTTAGAGATTTATATTAACCGAAAAGTTGCAAAAAAAAAAGACAGAATATTCACAAATGCCATGCAGCTGGTTGATTCTTTTGTTACTACTTTGAGTAGATGTGTCAGAACTGAGCCAATCAAGGCATTCCTAATTACTGAATCCATGGTTTATTGAGATTTCCTTACCTTTTACCATTACTCTTTACCATTGTCCATTACAAAATCCCGCGAGGAGCCTAATTCATACAACAGTGGTTCACATGGCTTTCTTGTAAGACCATGTCATGTGTGTGTGTCTGTGTGTGTGTGTGTGTGTGTGTGTGTGTGTGTGTGTAGTTTGTGGTGAGGAATCATTTCTTAGACTTCTAGGTTAAAATGAAATGTTAGTGTGTTGCATCCTTCTCTCCTGTCTTTATCTCAATGGAGTCACCTTTGGGAAGAGCATGTGCACAGTACACCTTGAGGAGGCTTCCATAAGAAGTTCTTCTCTGAAGTAGATCACCTCCGTCAAGGTTGCAGAGAGCATCAAGTTCTTCATGTTGTATATTCTACATTTTATAAAAGCTCCCTCCAGAAATGGAAGCCTCACAGACATGGTTGCAGTCCTAGTTATTTGTTGACCTACCGCAGTGTCTACTGAGAGGGAATCCTCTAATGAGAAACTGCCTACATCAGATTAGGAGGTTGGTCTTTAAACACATCTGTGTGTGGTTTCCTTGATTATTAACTCACATAAGAGTTCCTGACCACAGTAGGAAATACCATTCCTAGGGAGGAGGCTCTGGGTTAGATAAAAGTACCAGCGAAGCATGAGCCTTTGGGTAAGCCAGAGAAGGGACAAATAAACAGGGCTCATCCTTCCAGGCTTCCCTCCTCCAGGTTCCTGCCTTGAGTTCTTGCCTGCATTTCCCCAGTGATGAACTGTGACTTGGAAGCCTGTGCAAATAAACTCTTTCTTCTCAAAGCTGATTTTGTGTTGGAGTGTTTTATAACAGCACCAGAAACTGCTACTGTGGCCCACCCTGTTGGCAGGCACGGGCAAGGGAAGGCACATTCCGGACTAGTCTGGGCTACATAATGAAACACTGAATCAAAAATTAAAACCAAAACCATAGTGATAACCACAAAATGAAAGTGTAAATCCACTCTTAGGAATACAGGTCGCTGAACAACAGTATTCTGCTGTGTCATGGTATGCCAATGCCTGTCTCTAATGTTGATTCTCTCCTCTCAGAGCCACCAAAGTCCCCCCGTCTCTTGGGCTTTCTCTACTACTACTGCAGGTATGAGATGAATTGATCTACCATGACTTCATTTAAAGGTACAATGGAATTGATTTTTCGTGAGAGTGGAAAGAGTGAGTGAAAAAAGCATCATTTGAATACATGGATAGCCGGAAATCCCAAGACCACGCATTGAAAAGATGGCCACTCACCTCCATCCACTTGAGGTGCTAGCACATCTAGTATGATGTGTTTTATTCAAAACGCTGTGACTTTCTCATCAGTGACACTGGACCCTAGAAGAGAGGGAGGGCGTATTTTACCAATAAGGTAGAATTAAGCAGACCAGATGAAAAAAAACAGATATAATTTAATAATTGAAAAGGATTAACTCACCCGACCGAGAAAAGTTTCTCACTTCCAAAACCAGTGTGGCTAATGCAGCAAGAAGAGTGCAAAAGAGAGCAAGGGCAGCTGGATTCCCAGGTTTTCTTCCCTGGCCGCAGGCAGCCACACACTAGCCAAAAGTGATTGGCCGAGCTACCCTATCAAGAGAGCAACTTCCTCTAAAAGGTAGTGACAGAAAAAGTTAACTCAGTCTCTTATCCATTGATTACATTCACCATGCCTGAAGGTGACAGAGATGTTTTCAGAAAGAAAGTAAATAAGAGTCCTGGGAACCAGAGGAATACACAAATATAAACAATCAGAAATTCTTCTGGTTGAAGAAAAGGACCAGAAACAACAATATCCTTTGGTGCAAATAAAGACCATCAGAACGCATGAATGTCATCTTAATACCAAGTTCCCTATTTCCACGTTTTTCTTTATAATACACACAGTACCTGGCAAGATGGCCCTGTGCGTACAGATGCTTGCGCCAAGCACAGTGGCCTGAGTTTGCCTTCCTGGGTACAGTGTAAAGAAAGAAGTGACTCCTAAAAGTAGCCTGCTAACTCCACGTGTATATTGTGACACACATGCATAAATACATGGGGACAAAATGTAAAATATATGTGAATGCTAAAAAGGAAACGATGATATTTTATGTGTGTTTAACACATATGCACGTGGATTATCTATAGGGTTTTGTAGAATAAAGAGCTCTAAAAAATGGCAAAAGTGTTTCTATTGTTAAATATTTTACTTTTAAAATATGATTTCACCCTGAAATCCATACTGGACTGAACCGCACCATGTGTCCCTGGCTGGCCTCAAACTCATGTCAAACCCTTTGCTTCCACTTTCTGAGCCCTGGGATTACAGGTGTGAGGCACCACACCTAACATCAGGATTTACTTTCTGGAGAAAGGGGGCAAAAAGCAATACTGTGTAGACTATAAAATAGTAAGGACATGTAATTTATAATCCCTAAAACATATCAGAAAGGCTGATGAGAAATGAGAATGCTCTAAAGCTAAAATATTAAAAATAAGAATTACAGAAACAAAATATGGGGGGATACGATTGCAAATGATAAAGAACAGAACATAACAACAGATACATTAGCTATTAATGCATCAAACACTACAAATAAAGGATAAATATTTTCTGAACAGTTACAAAAGCAAGAACAGTAATACCTTATCAGTAAGATAGAGAGATTAAGAAGTGGGTTTAAGGCTGGGAGGATGGCTCAGCAGTCAGCATCAATGACTGCTCTTCCAGAGGATCCGGGTTCAATTCCTGGTGACATTGTGACATTGGTTGTAGTAATAAGGGGCGGCGGTGGGGCTGCGTCCCTAACACCCCACCCGCCTGCCCGGCTATTTTATGCTCCGAAATAATTACACGGACACTGTATTCTTTTAAACACTGCTTTGGCCCATTTCTACCTAGCATCTTCTAGGCTAACTCTCCCACCTGGACTAGCCTATTTCTTATCATCAGTATAGCACCGGTCTTACCGGGAAGATTCTAGCCTAAGTCCATCCTGGGTCAGAGCTTCATAGCGTGCGTCTTCCCTGGAGCAGGTAGCATGGCGTCTCTCTCTGGGGTGTCTGCTCAGGAGAGGAGAGCTGTCGAGTCTGACCTCACTTCCTCTTCCTCCCAGCGTTCTGTTCTGTTTACTCCTCCCACCTAAGGGTGGGCCTATCAAATGGGCCTAGCAGTTTCTTTATTGCTTAACCAATGAAATCAACAGATTGATATATGACACTCCCACATCAATTGGTGACACTTTTCCTGGGTAGGGAACCCATGTCAGACCAAATTGTGGGTGTGGACTTTACACAACAGTGGTGATTCTAAAGCACTTGCATCACTAAAAGCCCACTCTCTCACGGGTGAGGACTCATGGATGCTGCATCTATCTGAATGTCCGGAGGTTGTGGATGACACCAAAGGAACATCATTCTCCAGACCCAACAGAGCTGATGCACACAGGACCTCACAGAGACTGTGACATCACTAACGAGATCCGAAGGAGCTCAGGCCAGATAAATTCCCAACATGGAAGTGGGAAGTGGCCACAAAGCCCTAGACCTAGCCAAGTGGCTATTTGTGATTGATAGCTGCTTGGAGAGGAAAAACAATTTTCTCAATGAAGTGACACTGGGTATAGCAAACACAGCCCAGAACAGGCCCCATGCCCAGTTGCTTCCAGTATAACTAGGATGCCATGGTTTTGTTTTTGACTTATAAAAGGACTGATTTGTTGGTTTTAAGCAAAAGAAAGAGCATAAGGTTAAGTTGGGAAAAGTTAGGGAAGGGAGAAAATATGATAAAAATGAATGAAAAATTTAAAAATAAGGAAAAATGAAAAGTAAAATATATATGTTGAGGCAAGGCTGAGGGTATGGCTCTTGCAAAAGACCTGAATTCAGTTCCCGGATGCCAAATGGTGACACACAATTGCCTGTTATCTAGTTCCAAGCAATCTGACACCATCTTATGATCTATGTGGGCAAATCCACAAAGACACATGGAGATAAAATTAAAATGAACAAAACCTGAAATAATAAGATACAACTATTGGTTTCGATACTGCTCTTAGTCATAGGACCTGAGTTCAGTTAGCAGAACCTACTAACAGACATCTGTAATGTGAGGCCACCCTGGGCTATTAGGCCCATGTAAAATAGCAAGACATACACACGCGCACACACACTCACTCACATAAACACACACACACACATTCTCCACATATCTGTACATTTATATATTTACTTCACTATTAGTGTGATTCCCTATCATAAGTATTGTTGCCGTCGACATTGTACACAAGAAACGAAAGGCCCAGAGAGGCTGAATAATTAGCTCCCAAGTCACAGAGCAACTAAGATGTTACCCATGATTTAGTCATGCCTCCTAGTCATCCTGATCTTTGTGAGGTCAGGAGGCAACCTGGGCCCTCAGTGTTTAACCATATGAAGGAGGCAATAGATACAGGAAACTAAGAAACACCCAAGATGGCACATTCAAGGCTCATGTCCTAGGATCTGGCAACTATTCACTCTCAGCTCTATGATTTGGAAAAGGACCAGAAAGTCAAGGCAGGAGATCCCAGGTGGGCCAGATACTGGTTCTCAGACTTTATTCACTGGAAGGGGTATATGAAAGAGAGATATGTGTGTGTCAGGAGAAAGTATGCGGACACTTATTTGTCTGCCTTCCTAATTTCCTGCAGTGAACCAGAACAAAATCGACCTTTGATTGGAAAAGTTGGCCCATCCTGAAAAGAACAGAAAAGCTTCTCACCAGTATCTCTGTCGATAAGCAGAAAATGAAAGTGTAAATTCACTCTTAGGATACAGGTCACTGACCAACAATATTCTGCTGTGTCATGTTATGACAATGCCTGTTTCTGATGTTCATTCTCTACTCTCAGAGCCATCGAAGTCCTCCCGTCTCTTGGGCTTTCTCTAATACTAGTTCAGTATGAGATGAATTGATCTACCATGACTTTCTTTAAAGGAACCATGGAATTGATTTTTCATGTGTGTGGAAAGAGTGAGAGAGGAGGAAACCTCATTTGTATACAGGAATAGCTGGAAATCCCAAGACCATGTATTGAAAAGATGGCCAATCCCCTCCATACACTTGAGGTAGTAGATTTATCACACAAGACATGTCTTATTTAAAAAGCTGTGACGTTCTCATCAGTGACATTGGAGGCTCTTAGCGACTGATGGTATATTTGCCTGGTATGCTAGAATTAATCAGAACACCTCAAAACAACAGATATAATTTAATAATTGAAAACGGAGAAAGTCAACACTACCGGGGTAAAGGTTCCCATGTCCAAAACCAGTCTGTGAACACTGCACTAAGAGAGCCAAAGAGAGCAAGGGCAGCTGGATTCTCAGGTTTTCTTCCCTGGCCCCAGGCAGCCACACCCTAGCCAAATGTGATTGGCTGAGCTTTCCACCAAGAGAGCAACTTCCTCTAAAAGGTGGTGACAGAAAAAGTTAACTCAGTCTTTATCCATTGATAACATTCTTCCTGCCTGAAGGTGATGTAGATGATTTCAAAAAGAAAGAAAAGAAAGAGTCCTGGAAACAAGTAGCAGTATGCAAATATAAACAATCAGAGGTTATTCAGGTTGCAGAAAAAGAATACCACAGATGACAACATTTTTTTTGTGCAAATTAAGCCCATCAGAAGGCTTGAATGTCAACTTAATATTAAGTTCCCTATTTCCACTTTTTCCTTTAAAATACACACAGGGCCTGGCAAGATGGCTCAGTGCCTACATGTGCATGCGCCCACCATGATGGCCTCAGTTTTCCTCCCTGTGTACACTGAAGAAAGAACTGACTCCTAAAAGTTGCCTGCTACTTCCACGTGTATACTGAGACACACATGCATAAACACATGTGCACAAAATGTAAAATATATTAAATGCTTAAAAGCAAATAATGATATTTTAGGTATTTTTAACATATATGCACATGAATTAACCACAGTGTATTATAGAAAAAAGAGCACTAGAAAATGGCAAAAGAGTTTCTATTGTTAAAAAGTTTTACTTTGAAATACGATCTTACCGTGTAACCCATACTGGCCTGAACCTCACTATGTGGCCCCAGCTGGCCTCAAACTCATGTCAAACACTTTGCTTCCACTTCTTGAGTCCTGGGATTACAGGTGTGAGGCACCACACATACCATTAGGATTTATTGTCTGGAGAAGGGACATAAAGCAATACTGTGTAGACTATAAAATAGTAAGGACATATAATTTATAATCTCTATAACATATCAGAAAGGCTGATGAAAATTATAGAGTTCTAAAGCTAAAACACTAAAAATAAGAATTAGAGAAACAAAATATGAGGGGGCAAATGATAAAGAGTAGAACGTCAGAACAGATACATTAGCTATTAATGGATCAAACACTGCAAAAAGAGGATAAATATTTTCTGAGCAGATGCAAAAGCAAGAACAATAATACCTTGTCCTTAAGCTAGAGAGTTTCAGAAGTATGTGAGGGCTGGGAGGATGGCACAGCAGTTAGCATCACTGTCTGCTCTTCCAGAGGACCCGGGTTCAATTCCCAGAACCCACATGGCACCTCACAGCTGGCTGTCACTACAATTCTAGGGGACCGGGCACCCTCACACATGCCTATATCATGCAGGCCAAACACTAACACACGTAAAATAAAAATAAGTAATTCTCTTTAAAGTTGAAGAAAAAGATGCTGGCGACAGTGGTGATGCTGTCACTGCCTTTAGAATCATTTATTGCTCATTTAGTCAGGGCTGGTTGCTGAGAATAGCTGCTGCCCTCCGTTCAGTTTAGTCTACTTAGATAGTTGGTGGGGTTTGCAAGTTTGCTGTTTGAGCACTTAGCCCCCATCAGGTGGCACTGTTGGAGGACTGTGGGGAGCATCCCAGGCCTGTAGCATGAGGGCAGGGCCTTTGAAGGCTGTTACACTTAGCACTCACTGAATCTGATATGTAAGCTTTGCATCCTGTCCATTGCCATATGAGGATTCTCCAACATGTGCCGCAGTTCCCATTACCAGCACCTTGATGGCATTGGTGACACTTTTCCTGGGTAGGGAACCCATGTCAGACCAAATTGTGGGTGAGGACTTTACACAACAGGGATGATTCTAAAGCACTTGCATCACTAAAAGCCCACTCGATCATGGGTGATGACTCATGGAGTCTGCATCTATCTGAATCTCTGGAGGTGGTGGATGACTCCAAAGGAACATCATTGTCCAGACCCAACAAGGCTGATGCACATAGGACTTCACAGAGACTGTGAGATCACTCACGAGATCTGCAGGAGCTCAAGCCAGATAAAATCCCAGCATGGAGGAGGGGAAGTGGCCACAAAGCCCTAAACCTAGCAAGTAGCTGTTTCAATGATAGCTGCTTTCTCAATGGAGTGACACTGGGTATGCCAAAGAAACCCGAGAATAATCAACATGCACAGTAGTTTCCAGTATAAATAGGACTCCATGGTTTTGTTGTTGACTTATAAAAGGACTGTTTGTTTGTTTTAAGCAAGAGAAAGAGCATAATGTTAAGTTGGGAGGAGTTGGGGAAGGGGGAAAATATGGTAAAAATAAATGTAAAATTTAGAAATAAAGAAAAATTAAAAGTAAAATATATATAATGATGAGACACTGAGGAGATGGCTCTTGCAGAGGACCTGACTTCAGTCCCAAGACCCCAAATAGTGGCTCACAACTGCATGTTATTCCAGTTCCATGGGATATGACAGCGTCTTGTGACCTCAGTGGGCAAATCCAAAGACACACACATTGAGAAAATATCCATACATATAAAATTAAAATAAAAAAGCTGAAATAATAATAAGATATATCTTTTGATCTGGATAGTGCTCTTAGCCAGAGGACCTGAGTTCAGTTTGCAGAAACTACTAACAGCCATCTGTAATGTGAGGCCACCCTGGGCTATTCAACCAATGTTACATAGCAAGACATACATACGCACAAACACACAAACACACAAACACACACACATACACACACACACACACACGTTCTCCACATTGTCTGTACATTTATATATTTATTCACCATTAGAGTGACTCCATATCATAAGTATTGTTGCCATCCACGTTTCCACAGGAATCTGAGAAACACCCAAAATGGCACATTCACAGCTCACTTCCTAGACTTCCTAGACTCTGGAAACTACTAACTCTCAGCTCTATGATTTGAAAAAGGATCAGAAAGTCAAGGCAGGGGATCCCAGGTTGTCAGACTTTATTCACTGGAAGGGGTATATGAAAGAGAAATATGAGTGTGTGAGGGTAAAGGGCACAGACACTCCTTTGTCTTCCTCCCAAATTTCCTGCGGTGGACCAGAACAAAATCTACCTGTGATTGGAAATGTGGCCCAGCCTGAAAAGAACAGAAAAGCTTCTCACCAGTATCTCTGAGGACATCTAGTGGTTGTAGATGTGAATGACACCTCATACAAAATGTTCCTGTGGGTCCCAACAGTGAGGACAGGAAGGACCATGAGCAGAAGGGGAGAAGAGCCAGGTCTGTGAGAACAAGACACAGCCAGTCACTGTGACTAGCTTCTCTGATGCGTTTCCTGGCAAATGTTGTCATGTTATCCACAGTGGGTGCTATGTTGCAGAAAACTGAGGTCACAAAGCTCCTGAAACAAGAGCTGGAGCCATGAATTCATGTGTTCCAGGTAGAGAACAAGTCTCCACCCATCAAGCCTTCGTCTTGTGAAGACAGGAACCACAGAAAGGGCCTTAGCCCTGTTCTCCTGCTTTCTATTCTGGAGGAATTCCGGGCGCGAGATGGGCACCCCTGGGAGTCAGAGAATCTTACAGGACCTGATCTGTAGGGACCATCTCCTTTCCTTGGCCAACACGGACAGGTAGTACAACCTGCCACTCTCCCCTCTGTTCAGTATCCCTGGGGCCTTTCTCAGGCTTGACAAACATCTCATTCTTACCTTCCAGGATTAAGGTCTGAGGATTCTGCCTCCTCCCCAGGCTGAAGCAGTCCATCTACTACTGCAGTCGGCTTCAGTGCCCTTCCCGACCATGGCCATAACAACTCATTCTGTGTCCATGGTCCCAGGTAGGCTGTGTTGCCCACTCTTGCTTAAAATGCTTTTGTTGGTCAGGCCTGAAACATGAGCAAGAAAGTAACTTCCAGATGGCTAGACTCACCCTGACTTGTGTACAGATTCATCATCTTCTCTTTCCACTCAGCATGATTCTGGGAAGCCTGGGCTGGCTGTCGCTGGCTGCTTTCTTCTCTGAGAGCTGGTGCACTGCACCAAATGAGCTGAGGAATAACCAAGATCTGAGCCAGATGTCCGGACACCAGACTGTCTCCATTGTGCTGAAGGAAAGAGACTAAAAAGACCTAGGATTTGAGTATGATGGCAGTTGCCACTGAAGCTATTAGGTCATAACGTGAGTTCTGGGATGGACCAACAGACCACAAAGACATGCCATAGAACAATGGTTAGGCAGCCTAGGGTCCTAAGTGACATAAAGTTAATGTGGTGGCCTACCTGGGGTCAAGAGAGTAGGAGAATGGCAGTGGAAGTCTAGGGATGGCCCAGCTCAGGTCCTTCCAAACAGGATGTTACCAACAATGGGTGCGGTGGTCCATAATAGCAGGATCAGATTAAAGTAGTCTCAAGACTTCCTATGAAGGGTAGCATGCAGAGTGTTCTAACTACATGCCCTAGTAAACTTTCAACTTAGCTTTGTTTTCTCTCTCTCTCTCTCTCTCTCTCTCTCTCTCTCTCTCTCTCTCTCTCTCTCTCTCTCTGTGTGTGTGTGTGTGTGTGTATGTGTGTCTCTTTCTCTCTCTCTCTCTCCCTTCCTTCCTTTCTTCATTTTTTTGGTTTCTACCTTCCTTCTTTTTTTCTCAGATTCTCTATGTAGCCATGGCTGTCCTGGAACTTTCTCTATAAACCAGACTAGCCAAGAACTCAAAGATTCATGTGTCTCTGCCTTCAGAGTGCTAGGATTAATGACGTACACCACCATAACTGACAAACTTCAGCTGTTTCTTAAACTTCTTTACATATTCTTGCATCTTATACACCTACTTACTTATAACAGATTGAATTTTAAGTAAGCTGGACTTCTCAGAAAAGCACAATGTTTTTCTAGAAGTATTCATCCTAGGGGGAGCACAACGGAGAGAAGTACAGTAAGAAGAGACTTTTAGGTCATGTACACAATAGAATCTAGGATGCTGCATCTCAACTTGGCCAGTTTGCTTTGTCTCCTTGATTCCTGTGCTTACACTCTTGAGTACTTGACCAACTACTGCATCCTATCAGAATTCTTCTCTTTTGAGAACAAGAAGGATCAAATGAACAAATGAAAGAAAGAAAGACACAGAAAGATGAAAGGAAGAAAGAGAGAAAGGAGGGAAGAGACGGCTCTTAAGGTCAAGAGCAGAGAAAAAGAGAGATCCTCTCCACTTAGTAAGAAAACCGGCAAGAGGGAGAAGGGTAGAAGGAGGGGGGGGGAATGGGAGGCTGGGAGGAGGCGGATATTTTTTTTCCTTTTCTCAATAAAAAAAGATAAAGAAAAAAAACACAACAAAAAAATAAAAAGAAAAAAAAGAAAAAGAAAAAAAAGAAAAGGGGAAATTCACACTACCAGGGTATAGGTTCTCATGTCCAAAACGTTTCTGGAGAACACCCCACTAAGAGTGCAAAAGAGAGCAAGGGCAACTGGATTCCCAGGTTTTCTTCCCTGGCCCCAGGCAGCCACACCCTAGCCAAATGTGTTTAGCTGAGCTTCCCCATCAAGAGAGCAACTTCCTCTAAAGGTAGTGAAGGAAAAAATTAAATCAGTCTGTTATCCATTGAAAACATTCTTCATGACTGAAGATGACATAGATGTTTTCAGAAAGAAAGAAAAGTAAGAGTCCTGGGAACAAGAGGAATACAGAAATATAAACAATCAGAAATTCTTCAGGTTGAAGGAAAAGACCAGAAACAACAACATCCTTTAGTGCAAATAAAGACCATCAGAAGGCTTGAAGGTCATCTTAATACCAAGTTCCCTATTTCCACTTTTTTCCTTTATAATACACAAGGGCCTCCCAAGATGGCCCAGTGCCTACAGATGCTTGTGCCGAGATGATGGCCTGAGTTTGCCTTCCTGGGTACAGTAAAAAGAAACAATTGAATCCTAAATGTAGCCTGCTACCTCCAGGTGTATATTGGGACACACATGCAAAATACATGTGCACAAAAAATAAAATATATGTGAATGCTAAAAAGCAAATTATGATATTTTAGGTATGTTTAACGCATATGCAAATAAATTAACTATAGTGTATTTTAGAATAAAGAACACTAGAAAATGGCATTCATAAAAAGTTTTACTTTTCAATTATGATCTCACCCTATAAACCATAATGGACCGAACCTCACTATGTGACCCGGGCTGGCATCAAATTCTATTTTTTGTTTAAATCTTTTTTTTTATTGAGAAAATGAGAAAAAAAAACAAGTTTCCACCTCCTCCCAGCCTCCCATTTCCCTCCCCCTCCTTCCACCCTTCTCCCCCTCCTCCCACCCTTCTCCCCCTCCCCCCACTCCTTTCCCCCTCCCTCTCCAGTCCAAAGAGCTATCAGGGTTCCCTGCCCTGTGGTAAGTCCTAGGTCCTCCCCCCTCCGTCCATATCTAGGAAGATGAATATCCAAACTGGGTAGGCTCCCACAAAGCCAGCACATGACCTAGGATCAAAACCTTGTGCCATTGTCCTTGGCGTCTCATCAGCCCTCATTGTTCGCCATGTTCAGAGAGTCCAGTTTTATCCCATGCTTTTTTGGTAACAGTCCAGCTGGCCTTGGTGAGCTCCCAGTAGATCAGCTCCGCTGTCTCAGTGGGTGGGTGCACCCCTCGGGGTCCCGACTTCTTTGCTCTTGTTCTCCCTCCTTCTGCTCCTCATTGGGACCTTGGGAGCTCAGTCCAGTGCTCCAGTGTGGGTCTCTGTCTCTATCTCCATCCATCACCAGATGAAGGTTCTATGATGATATGCAAGATGTTCGTCAGTATTGCTATAGGATAGGGTCATTTCAGGTTGCCTATCCCCAGCTGCCCAAGGAATTAACTGGGGACCTCGGCTTAGGCACCTGGGAGCCATTCTAGATTCAAATCTCTTGCCAAACCCAAGGTGGCTCCCTTAACTAAGAATTGTGGTTCCGTGCTCCCCTATCCAACCTTCCTTTATCCCAATCCTCCTTTTTCTCCAAGTTCCCCTTTTCCTCCCCTTCTCCCTTTTCTCTCCCCATCTCCCCTTACCCTACCCCACCCCACACCCAAGATCTCAATTTTCTCTCCGGCAGCTTTGTCTACTTCCCATAGCCAAGAGGATAACTATATGTTTTTCCTTTGGTTCACCTTCTTACTTAGCTTCTTTAGGATCACCAATTGTAGGCTCCGTGTCCCTTATTTATGGCTAGAAACCAATTATGAGTGAGTACATCCCATTTTCATCTTTTTGGGTCTGGGTTACCTCACTCAGGATAGTGTTTTCTATTTCCATCCATTTGCATGCAAAATTCGAGAAGTCATTGTTTTTTTCCGCAGCATAGTACTCTAATGTATAGATATTCAACACTTTCTTCAACCATTCTTCCATTGAAGGGCATCTAGGTTGTTTCTAGGTTCTGGCTATTACAAATAATACTGCTATGAACATAGTTGAACAAATGCTCTTGTCATATGATAGGGCATCTCTTGGGTATATTCCCAGGAGTGGTATTGCTGGGTCCAGGGGTAGGTTGATCCCAAATTTCCTGAGAAACTGAAACACTGATTTCCAAAGTGGTTGCACAAGATTGCATTCCCACCAGCAATGGATGAGGGTACCCCTTCCTCCACAGCCTCTCCACCAAAGGCTATCACTGGAGTTTTTTATTTTAGCCATTCTGACAGGTGTAAGATGATATCTCAAAGTTGTTTTGATTTGCATTTTCCTGATCGCTAAGGAGGTTGAGCATGACCTTAAGTGTCTTTTGGCCATTTGAATTTCCTCTGCTGAGAATTCTCTGTTCAGTTCAGTGCCCCATTTTTTAATTGGGTTAATTAGCATTTTAAAGTCTAGTTTCCTGAGTTCTCTATATACTTTGAAGATCAGACCTTTGTCTGTTGCGGGGTTGGTGAAGATCTTCTCCCAGTCAGTAGGTTGCCTTTTTGTCTTGGTGACAGTGTCCTTTGCTTTATAGAATCTTCTCAGTTTTAGTAGGTCCCATTTATTCAATGTTGCCCTTAATGTCTGTGCTTCTGGGGTTATACCTAAGAAGCGATCTCCTGTGCCCATCTGATGTAGGGTATTTCCCACTTTCTCTTCTATCAGGTTCAGTGTGTTCGGACTGATATTGAGGTCTTTAATCCATTTGGACTTGAGTTTTGTGCATGGTGATAGATCTGGGTCTATTTTCATTCTTCTACAGGTTGACATCCAGTTATGCCAGCACCATTTGTTGAAGATGCTTTCTTTCTTCCATTGTATACTTTTGCCTCCTTTATCAAAAATGAGGTGTTCATAGGTTTGTGGGTTAAAATTCGTGTCTTCTATGTGATTCCATTGGTTGACTTCTCTGTTTTTATACCAGTACCACACTGTTTTCATCACTGTATCTCTGTAATAGAGTTTGAAGTCAGGGATGGTAATGCCTCCAGAAGATCCTTTATTGTATAGGATTGTTTTGGCTATCCTGGTTTATTTGTTTTTCCATGTAAAGTTGATTATTGTCCTCTCAAGATCTGTGAAGAATTTTGATGGGACCTTAATGGGGATTGCATTGAATCTATAAATTGCCTTTGGTAGAATTGCCATTTTTACTATGTTGATCCTCCCAATCCAAGAGCAAGGGAGGTTCTTCCATTTTCTGGTATACTCCTCAGTTTCTTTCTTCAATGCCTTAAAGTTCTTGTCAAATAGATCTTTCTAGAAAACCAAGGAAAAACAATCAAACAGATAATGGGAACAGTTCAAGACTTGAAAACTGAAATCGAGGCAAAGAAGAAAACACAAACAGAGGGCCAGCTGGACATGGAAAATCTAGGTAAACTAATAGAGACTACAGAAACAAGCATAACCAACAGAATACCAGAGATAGAAGAAAGACTCTCAGATTCTGAAGATACCATAGAGAAAATAAACACTATGATCTAAGAAAACAGCAAGTCCAACAAACTCTCATCACAAAACATTCAGGAAATATGGGACCAAACCTAAGAATAATAGGAGTAGAAGATGGCATCAAATTCTTGTCAAACCCTTTGCTTCCAATCCTTGAGTCCTGATATTATGGGTTTGAGGCACCACACCTAACATCAGGATTTACTTTCTGGAGAAAGTGGTCAAAACGCAATACTGTGTAGACTATAAAATACTAAGGACATATAATTTAAAATCACTAAAACATATCAGAAAGGCTGATGAGAAATGAGAGTGTTCTGAAGGTAAAATATTAACAAGAAGAATTAGAGAAACAAAATATGAGGGGGTAAGAGTGCAAATGACACAGAGTAGAATGTCACAACAGATACATTAGCTATTAAAGGATCAAATACTGCAAATAAAGACTAAACATTTTCTGAACAGATACAAAAGCAAGTACAGTAATACCTTATCAGTAAGATGGAGAGTTTAGAAGTGTGTGTGAGGGCTGGGAGGATGGCACAGCAGTTAGCATCACTGTCTGCTCTTCCAGAGGACCAGGGTTCAACTCCCAGCACCCACATGGCAGCTCACAGCTGGCTGTCACTACAACTCCAGGGAACCTGGCACCCTCACACAGGCCTATATCATGCAGGTCAGACACTCACGTACGTAAAATAAAAATAAGTAATTCTCTTTAAAGTAGAAGAAAAATATGCTGGCGACAGTGGTGAACCTGTCACTGCCTTTAGAATCATTTACTGCTCATTTAGGAAGGGCTTGTTGCTGGGAATATCTGCTGCCCTCAGTTCAGTTTAGTCTACTTAGATTGTTGGTGGGGTTTGCAAGTTTGCTGTTTGAGCACTTAGCCCCCAGCAGGTGGCACTGTTGGAGGACTGTGGGGAGCATCCCAGGCCTGTAGCATGAGGGCAGGGCGTTTGAAGGCTATTAAACTTAGCACTCACTGAATCTGATCTGTAAGCTTTACATCCTGGCCATTGCCACATGAGTCTCCACCATGTGCCGTGGTCCCCATTAACAGCACCTTGATGGCATTGGTGACACTTTTCCTGGGCAGAGAACCTATGCCAGACCAAATTGTGGGCGAGGACTTTACACAACAAGGGTGATTCTAAAGCACTTGCATCAGTGATAGCCCTCTCGGTCATGGGTGATAACTCATGGAGTCTGCATCTATCTGAATCTCGAGAGGTGGTAGATGACTACAAAGTAATATCATTCTCCAGACCCAACAGAACTGATGCACATAGCACCTCACAGAGACTGTGAGATCACTCACAAGATCGGCAGGAGCTCAAGCCAGATAAAATCCCTGCATGGAGGAGGGGAAGTGGCCACAAAGCCCTACACCTAGCAATTAGCTATATGTGATGGATAGCTGCTTTCTCAATGGAGTGACACTCGAAAAGCAAACACACCCCAGATCAGGCACCATGCCCAGTAGTTTCCAGTATAAATAGGACTCCATGGTTTTGTTATTAACTTATACACAGGCTGTTTTGTTTGTTTTAAGCAAGAGAAAGAGCATGATGTTGAGTTAGGGGTAGTCAGGGAAGAGTGAAATATGATAAAAAAATTACCGAAAAATTTAAAAATACAGAAAAAATTAAAATAAAATATATATGTTGCGGGGAGCCTGAGGGGATGGCTCTTCCCCACTATTATTCTTAAGAAATATCCCTGGGGTCAGGCCACACCATAGCAAACTTGGCGGGTCCCAGCAGTGCTGGGCACCGGTGCACCTGAGCAAGCAGCTACAGTCGGCGGCTGTGGCGGCGGGTCAGACATATAAACACAGGAAATAGTTATAAATGTTTATTAATAAAGGGGGGGGAGAGAAGAAGGGAGAGAGAGAAGAAGAAGAAAGAGAGGGAAAGAAGGAGAGATAGAGGAGGAGAGAGGCAGAGCTCGGTGTGTACACCAGGGGAGAAAACAGGGAGAGAGCAATGGCCGGCAGAGGGCAGAGGTTAAAAAGGAGTGGGCTGCCACATGGCCCGCCATCACTGCTCTGAGACCAGCAGCTGTCTCTGCCTGGGACTGGCTGCTCCAGGGCCCGCTGTCTGAGGCCACATGGCCTGCCACCACCACTGCCCGGCCTCTGCTCTGGACTGGGAACCAACCACTGCTCCAAGACCAGCAGCTGTCTCTGCCTGGGACTGGTTGCTCCCACAGCCCGCTGTCTGCAGCCACATGGCCCGCCACCACCACCACTTGGGCCACAGCTCTGGGACCAGCAGCCAATTCTGCCTGGGACTGGCTACTCCCAGGGTCCGCTGCCTGCCACCACATGGCCCGCCACCACCATTTGTGACATACAGCATTTCTGTTGCCTACTGCCGCAGGGATCTTGGAGCATTTTTAAAAAAGAAAAACACAGAGGACCTGATTTCAGTCCCCAAACCGCAAATGGTGGTTCACAACTGCCGGTTATTCCTGTTCCAAGGGATATGACACCATTGTATGAGCTCCATGCGCAAATCCAAAGACACAAACGCAAGTAAAACACCCATACACATGAAATTAAAATAAACAAAACCTGAAATAATAATAAGATACATACTTTGGTCTGGATAGTGCTCTTAATCAGCGGACCTGAGTTCAGGTTGCAGTAATTACTAATAGCAATCTATAATTGTGAGGCCTCCCTGCGTTATTTCACCCATGTTTATGTAGCCCATGTTACATAGCAATACATACATACATACATACACACACACGCACACACACACACGTTCTCCACATAGTCTGTACATTTATATATTTACTTCACCATTACAGTGATTCCATATCACAAGTATTGTTGCCAACCACATTGTACACAAGAAGCGAAACACCCAGAGAGGCTGAATAAGTAGCTCCCAAGTCACAGAGCAACTAAGATGTTACCCATGATTTAGTCATGCCTCCTAGTCATACTGATCATTGTGAGGTCAGGAGGCAACCTGGGTCCTCAGTGTGTAACCATATGAAGAAGGCAGTACATACAGGAAACTGAGAAACACCCAAGATGGCACATTCAGGGCTCATTTCCTAGACTCTGGCAACTACTCACTCTCAGCTCTATGATTTGGAAAAGGATCAGAAAGTCAAGGCAGGGGATCCCAGGTGGGCCAGATACTGGTTCTCAGACTTTATTCACTGGAAGGGGTATATGAAAGAGAGATATGATTGTGTGAGGAGAAAGTATGCGGACACAATTTTGTGGGCCTCCCTAATTTCCTGCAGTGGACCAGGACAAAGTCTACCTGTGCTTAGAAATGATGGCCCAGCCTGAACAGAACAGAAAAGCTTCTCACCAGGATCTCTGTCGACATCCAGTAGTCAAGGATGTGGGGGCCATCAACGAAGACAGTAAGGACCATGAGCAGAAGAGGAGAAGAGCCAGGGCTGTGAGAACAAGACACCCAGTCACTGTGAGGAGCTGCTCTGATGCGTTTCCCAGCAATTGTTGTCATGTTATCCACAGTGGGCACTATGATGCATAAAACTGATGTCACAAAGCTCCTGAAACCAGAGCTGGAGCCATGCATTCATGTGTTCCCAGGAGAGACCAAGTCTCGACCCTTCTAGCCTAGGGAATCATGAAGCTATTACCAAGCTAGAGAAGAGACAAGCTAACAGCGCTCTTCCTTCCACGCTTCCTTCTGGCAGGTGCCTGCCTTGAGTTCCTGCCCTGATTTCCCCAGGGATGAACTGTGACTTGGAAGTTTGTGCCAAATAAACCCTTTCTTCTCAAAGCTGATTTTGTGTTGGAGTGTTCTAGAACAGTCCCAGAAACTGCTACTGTGGCCCACCCGGTTGGCAGGCACAGGCAAGGGAAGGCACATTCCAGACTAGTGTGGGCTACATAATGAAACATTGAATCAAAAACTAAAACCCAAACCGTAATGATAACCACAAAATGAAAGTGTAAATCCACTCTTAGGAATACAGGTCGTTGAACAACAGTATTCTGCTGTGTCATGGTATGCCAATGCCTGTCTCTGATGTTCATTCTCTCCTCTCAGAGTCATCGTAGTCCTCCTGTTGCTTGGGCTTTCTCTAATACTAGTGCAGTATGAGATGAATTGATCTACCATGATTTCCTTTAAAGGGACCAAGGAATTGATTTTTCATGTGTGTGAAAAAGTGAGAGAGGAGGAAAGGCTAATTTGTAAACATGGATAGCCGGAAATACTAAGCCCACGTATTTGAAAAGGTGGACAATCCCCTTCATACACTTGAGGTGCTAGCATATCAAGCATGATGAGTTTTATTCAAAAAGCTGTGACTTTCTCATCAGTGACCTTGGACCCTAGAAGAGAGTGGTGGCATATTCGACCGGTACGCTAAAATTAAACAGACCAGCTTAAAACCACAGATATAATTTAATAATTGAAAATGGAGAAACTCAAACGACCGGGTAAAGGTTCCTATGTCCAAAACAGGTCTGGAGAACACAGCAAGAAGAGTGCAAAAGAGAGCAAGGGCAGCTGGATTTCCAGATTTTCTTCCCTTGCCCTAGGCAGCCACACCCTAGTCAAATGTGATTGGCTGAGTTTCCCCATCAAGAGAGCAAATTCCTGTAAAAGGTGGTGACAGAAAAAGTTACTCAGTCTCTTATTCATTGAAAACATTCTTCATGCCTGAAGGTGACAAAGATGTTTTCAGAAAGAAAGAAAAGTAAGAGTCGTGGGAACAAGCACAAATACACAAATATAAACAATCAGAAATTCTTCAAGTTGAAGAAAAAATATACCAGAAACAAAAAAAAAATCCTATGGTGCAAATAAAGAACATCAGAAGGCTTAATATCATCTTAATACCAAGTTCCCAATTTCCACTTTTTTCCTTTAAAATGCACGAGGGCCTCGAAGATGGCCAAGTGCCTACAGATGCTTGAGTCCACCATGATGGCCTGAGTTTGCCTCCGTAGGTACACTGAAAAGGGAGAACTGACTCCTAAAATATTCCTGCTACCACCACGTGAATATTGTGCATAAATACATATGCACAAAATGTAAAATATATGTGAATGTTTAAAAGCAAGTTTTGATATTTTAGGTATGTTTAACACGTATGCATATGAATTAACTATAGTGTATTGTAGAATAAAGAGCACTAGAAAATGGCAAATGAATTTCTATTGTTAAAAAGTTTTACTTTTGAAATATGGTCTCACCCTGTCTCCCATATTGGACTGAACCTCACTATATGGGCCCGGCTGGCCTCAAATTTATTTGAAACCCTCTTGAGTCCTGGGATTACAGGGGTGAGGCACCAAACCTACCAACAGGATTTACTTTCTGGAGAAAGGGGTCAAATAGCAATACTGGGCACACTATAAAATAGTAAGGACATATAATTTATAATCTCTAAAACATATCAGAAAGGCTGACGAGAAATGAGAGTGTTCTAAAGCTAAAATATGAAAAATAAGAATTAGAGAAACAAAATATGAGGGGGATAAGATTGCAAATGATAAAGAGTAGAACGTCACAACAGAAACATTAGCTATTAATGCATCAAACACTACAAATAAAGGATAAATATTTTCTGAACAGGTACAAAAGCAAGAACACTAATACCTTATCAGTAAGATAGAGAGTTTAGAAGTGTGTGAGGGCTGGGAGGATGGCACAGCAGTTAGCATCACTGTCTGCTCTTCCAGAGGACCCGAGTTCAATTCCCAGCACCCACATGGCTGCTCACAGCTGGCAGTCACTAAAATTCTTGGGGACCCGGCACCCACACATACACCTAAATCATGCAGGCCAAACACTAATACGCGTAAAATAAAAATAAGTAATTCTCTTTAAAGTAGAAGAATGATGCTGGCCACAGTTGTGAACATGTCACTGACTTTATAATCATTTACTGATCATTTAGGAAGGGCTGGTTGCAGGGAACAGCTTCTGGCCTCAGTTCAGTTTAGTCTACTTAGATTGTTGGTAGGGTTTGCAATTTTGCTGTTTGAGCACATAGCCCCCAGCAGGTGGCACTGTTGGAGGACTGTGGGGAGCATCCCAGGCCTGTAGCATGAGGGCAGGGCCTTTGAAGGCTGTTACACTTAGCACTCAGTGAATCTGATCTGTAAGCTTTGCATCCTGGCCATTGCCACATGAGGAGTCTCCACCATGTGCCGTGGTCCCCATTAACAGCACCGTGATTGCATTCTGTGACACTTTTCCTGGGTAGGGAACCCATGTCAAACCAAATTGTGGGTAAGGAGTTTATACAACAAGGGTGATTCTAAAGCACTTGCATCACTAAAAGCCCACTCTCTCACGGATCTGTGTCTATCTGAATCTCCGGAGGTGGTGGATGACTCCAAAGTAACATCGTTCTCCAGACCCAACAGAGCTGATGCACATAGGACCTCACAGAGACTGTGACATCACTGACGAGATCTGCAGGAGCTCAAGCCAGATAAAATCCCAGCATGGAGGATGGGAAATGGCCACAAAGCCTTACACCTAGCCAATAGCTTTTGTGATTGATAGCCGCTTTCTCAATGGAGTGACATTGGGTATGGCAAACACACCCCAGAACAGGCCCCATGTGCAGTAGTTTCCAGTATAAATAGAACTCCATGGTTTTGCTTTTGACTTACAAACATACTGTTTTGTTTAAGCAAGAGAAAGAGCATGATGTTTAGTTGAAAGGAGTTGGGGAAGGGGAAAATATAAAAATAAACAAAAATTTTAAAAAGAAAGAAAACTTTAAAGTAAAATAAATATGTTGAGGCAAGGCTGAGGGGATGGCTTTCCAGAGGACCTAACTTCAGTCCCCAGACCACAAATGGTGGTTCATAACTGACTGTTATTCCAATTCCAAGGGATCTTATGACCTCCGAGGGAAAATCCATAGACTCACAGGCAGGTAAAATACCCATACACATAAAATTAAAATAAACAAAACCTGTAATAATATGATATACCTGTTGGCATGGATAGTGCTCTTATCCAGAGGACCTGAGTTCAGTTTGCAGTACCTATAACAGCCGTCTGTAACTGTGAGGCCACCCTGAGCTATTTTAGCCCAAGTTTATTTAGTCCTTCTTACAAAGCAAGACATACACACATATACCGACACACAAAAACAAGTTCTCCACATAGTCTGTACATTTATATATTTATTTCACTATTAGTGTGAGTCCATATCATAAGTATTGTTGCCATCCACGTTGTACACAAAAAGCAAAAGGCCCAGACAGGCTAAATAAGTAGCTCCCGAGTCACAGAGCAACTAAGATGTTACCCATGACTTAGTCATGCCACCTAGTCATCCTGATCATTGTGAGGTCAGGAGACAACCTGGGCACTCAGTGTGTAACCATTTGAAGGAGGCAGTAGATACAGGAAACTGAGAAACACCCAAGATGGCACATTCAGGGCTCATTTCCAAGACTTTGAAAACTGGTCACTCTTGCTCTATGATTTGGAAATGAATCGGAAATTAAAGGCTGGGGATCCCAGGTGGGCCAGATACTGGTTCTAGGCATTCTTCACAGGAAAGGGTATATGAAAGAGAGAGATATAAATGTGTGATGGGAAAGAGTGAGAAGGCTAGTTTGTCTGCTTCCCTGATTTCCTGCTGTGTACAAGTACAAAGTCTACCTGTAATTGGAAATTTTGGCCCAGCATGAAAAGAACAGAAAGGCTGCTCGCCAGAATCTCTGTCGACAATTAGTGGTCGTTAATGTGAATGACACATGACACGGAATGTGCATGTGGGATCCAGTAGTGAGGACAGTAAGAACCAGGAGCAAAGGGGAAAAGAGCCAGGGATTTGAGAACAAAACACCAAGTCACTGTGAGGAGCTGCTCTGATGCGTTTCTTGGCAATTGTTGTCATGTTATCCACAGTGGGCGCATGATGCATAAAACTAATGTCACAAAGTTCCTGAAAACCAGAGCTGGAGCCATGAATTCATGTGTTCTGGGTAGAGACCAAGACTCCACAATCTACCAGTGGTCTTGTGGAGATAGGAACCACAGGCAGGGCCTTTGTCTTGTAATTCTTGCTTTCTATTCTGGAGAACTTACTGGCACAAGATGGGCACCTCTGGGAGTCAGAGAATCTTACAGGACCTGCTCTGTAGGGACCATCTAGTTCCTTGGCCAGAAGGGACTGGCAATACACCCTGCCGCTCTCCCCTCTGTTCAGCATCCCTGGAGTCTATGTCAGGCCTGACTAACCCCTCATTCTTACCTTCCAGGTTTAAGGTCTGAGGATTCTGCCTCCTCCCCAGGCTGAAGCCGTCCATCTACTACTGCAGTCGGCTTCAGTGCCCTACCCGACCACAGCCAGACCAACTCGTTCTCTCCCCATGGTCCCAGGTAGGCTGTGTTGCCCATTCATGCTTAAAAGGCTTTATTGTTGGTCAGGCCTGAAACATGAGCAAGAAAGAAACTTCCAGATGGCTAGACTCACCCTGACTGGTGTACAGTTTCATCATCATCTGTTTCCACTCAGCATGATTCGGGGAAGCCTCTCCTGGCTGATGCTGGCTGCTTTCTTCTCTGAGAGCTGGTGCACTGCCCCAAATGAGCTGAGGATAACCAAGATCTGAGCCAGATGTCCGGACACCAGCCTGTCTCCATTGTGCTGAAGGAAAGAGACTGAAAAGACCTAGGATTTGGAGTATGATGGCAGTTGACAGTGAAGCTATTAGGCATAAGGTGATGTCTGGGTTGGATCAACAGACAAAAAGACAGGCCATAGAACAATGGGTAGGCAGCCTAAGGTCCTGAGATGGCATAAAGATAATGGGGGTGGCCTACCTGGGGTCAAGAGAGAAGTAGAATGGCAGTGGGAGACGTGGGACGGAGCCAGTTTATGTCTTTCCAAACAGGATGTGACCGACAATAGGGATGGTGTTCCATATTACCTGGATCAGATTAAAACAGTCTCAAGAGGTCCTCTACACTGTGGCTTGCAGAGTGCGCTAACTCCTTCCCCTAGTATAATTTCAACTTAGGTCTGTTCTTTCTTTCTGCCTCTGCCTCTAGAGTACTGGGATTAAAGGCATGCACCACCATGCCCGCAAACATCAGCTGTTTCTTAAACTTCTTTATATATTCTTGCATCTTATACACGTACTTACTTATAACAGATTGAATTCTAGGTAAGCTGTGCTTCTGGGTAAAGCACAGTCTTTTCCTAGAAGTATCCATTCTAGGGAGAGCACAAAGGAGACATGGACAGTGAGAAGAGAAATTTAAGCCCTGTGCCTACCATGATCTAAGTTGCTGAATCTCAACTTGGCCAGTCTGCTTTGCCTCCTTGATTGCTCTGCTTACATTCTTGAGTACTTTACCAACTACTGCATCCTATCAGAATTCTTCCCTTTTGAGAAGAAGGATCAAATGAACAAATGAATGAAAAATGGACTGAAAGTAGAAAGGAAGGAAGGAAGGAAGGAAGGAAGGAAGGAAGGATGGATGAGACTGCTGGTAAGGTCAAGACCAGAGAAAAACAGAGATCCTCTCCACTTAATAAGAAAAACCAGTGAGGTAACCCGAAGTAGGAGTCAGGAGGCTGGAATTAGATAGGGTAATATCACCTGATTTTTTAGCACTGATACCTGAACCTCCTTTCAGGGAAATCAAATTATCCTTTGTGCATAAGGTCCAAAATTCACTCATACTCTCTCCTAACCTGTGTGTGTGTGTGTGTGTGTGAGAGAGAGAGAGAGTGAAATAGTATGTTGTAAGGTTGTAATTGTGTGTGTGGTATGTAAGTTGTAGTATGATTTCGTGAGGTATCCAGGGAGGAGAACCTCCACACCAGATGATCCAATGTAAGGATGTGTGTCTGTGTGTGAGCTCCCGAGCGAAGGTGTCTTTGCACACTTGTGGTGGATGCCAAAGGACAGCTTTGGGTGTGTTTCCTCAGGTGCTGTCCACTTTTTTTATCAGACAGAGTCTTTCATTGGCCTGAAGCTCACAAAATAGGGTAAGCTGTCTGACCGGTAAACCCAAGGAACATTACGTACCAACAGTTTTGTGCTGGGATTCCACAACTGGAGTTTTATGTAGATTGTGGGGATTGCAAAGAAAGCACCTTGTAAACTGAGATATCCCTTCAGATCTGACAATGAAGTTTTTAATTGGGATACAAGATAATCAAAAATATAGTTTTTAAAATAGTAGATATATTTTTTAAAAAATGGGTATATTCTGAATACATTGACTAAGATCTGAGAGATAAGTGTTTCCCAAATCGTCTAGGACTCCAACAGACCAAGGTATTATTCCTCCAAAACCCAACTTGGTGAGCCAAAGACTTTAAAACTTACAGCTAACAGATGAGGGATTACTTACAGGAGCAAAGCAGCGACTGACTGTGGCGTGGAAGAAGGAGTCCTTCTCTGTAGCTGGATAGATGGAAGTGCCTGCCCCATCAGTCGACCTTCTACACTCTCTGTACTCTAGCGTCTCCAGAGGCTACGGAACGACATGTAACTGGGACACAATCACACACAGCTGAAAAGGAGATGCCTCACAGAGAGGCTGGAATCTAACGTGAGAGTCTAATGACACCTGCCCAATGCCCAACACCCTTGCTTAAAGAGACTTCAGCAGGCAGATGGAGATAGGGTGTATAACAAGGAAGGTGAGAGAGCCATGGAAAGCAAGCCAGTAAGCAGCATTCCCGCCACGAGCTCTGTATGCTGGTATATCTGTGTTTAAATGAATAAAGCTTGCCTGAAGATCAGTGGGCAAAGCAGCCACACTCGTCAGCTACACAGGAATTGGGGGGTGGCAGACACCTTTAATCCCAGGACTCCGTAGACACAGGCAGGCAAATCTCGGTGATTTCAAGGCTGTCCTGGGCTATACAAGATTGATCCAGAAATAGATCCAGATGGTGGTGGTTTATACCTTTCATCTCAGTGTTTGGGTGTTACACACTTTAAATCCCAGCACTAGGGAGTTGGAGACAGGAGCAATATGCTGGGAAGAGAGAGTAATATAAAGGGGAAGAGACAGGCACTCACTGGAGTGTGGAGACTGAGGGATCGTGGAGACAGGATCTCGCCCTTTGAGTCTGAACATTTGGTAGAGGTAAAAGGTCTCTCTAGTGTTTGCTGCTTTGCTTTTCTGATCTTCAGCTTGGACCCCAATAACTGTATCTGGGTTTGCATTATTCTGCTACACCTCTGCTTTGATTCCTGCTTCAAGATTCCTTCCTTGATTTCCTTACACAATGGACTACATCTGTAAACTTAAATGAACCCTTTCAACTTGACTTTGACCACAGTGATTACAATTTAAACTAAGACAGCATATTCCCTAGTGGGGGATAAACCAGAAAACCTTAAACATGACATTTGAACCATCCATAATCAGCGTGACACATACCCTCCATTCAGAGCCCCAAACCACCATAAGATCACTTGTTTTTAAGAAATTTTTTTTAAATTTAGAAATTTGTATTTTACGGAGAAGTTGCAAAAATAGGACAAAATATTTCCAAATTCCTTGCTCCTAGTTGATTATTTTGGTACTACATTGAGTGGATGTATCACAATTGTTGAGCCAATCAAGACATTTCTAATTACTAAAACCATGGTTTATTGAGATTTCCTTACCTTTTACCATTACTCTTTAGCATTGTCCATTACAAAATCCCGCGAGGAGCCTAATTCATACAACAGTGTGGTTCACATGGCTTTCCTGTAAGACCATGTCGTGTGTGTGTGTGTGTGTGTGTGTGTGTGTGTGTGTGTGTAGTTTGTGCTGAGGAATCATTTCTTAGACTTCTAAGGTAAAATGAAACGTTAGTGTGTTGCATCCTTTCCTCCTGTCTTTATCTCAGTGGAGTCACCTTTGGGAAGTACACTACACCTTGATGAGGCTTCCATAAGAAGTTCTTCTCTGAAGTATATCACCTCCGTCAAGGTTGCAGAAAACATCAAGTTCTTTATGGTGTATATTGTTCATTTTATAAAAGCTCCCTCCAGAAATGGAAGCCTCACAGACATGGTGGCTGTCCTAGTTTTATTGTCTACCTAACACAGTGCCAGCTGAGAGGGAATCCTCTACTGATAAACTGCCTACATCAGATTAGGAGGTTAGTCTTTGGATACATGTGTGTGTGGTTTCCTTGATTATGAACTCACATAAGAGGTCCAGACCACTGTAGGCAATACCATTCCTAGGTTGGAGGCTCTGGGTTAGATAAAAGTACCAGGGAAGCATGAGCCTATGAGCAAGCCAGAGAAGGGACAAAGAAACAGTGCTCTTCCTTCCAGGTTCCTGCCTTGATATCCTGCCCTGATTTCCCCAGGGATGAACTGTGACTTGGAAGCCTGTGCAAATAAACTCTTTCTTCTCTAAGCTAACTTTGTGTTGGAGTGTTTTATAACAGCCCCAGAAACTGCTACTGTGACAGACTCTGTTGTCAGGCATGGACAAGGGAAGGCACATCCCAGACTAGTCTGGGCTACATAACGAAACACTGAATCAAAAAGTAAAACAAAAACCATAGTGATAACCCCAAAATAAAAGTGTAAATTCACTTTTAGGAATACTGGTCGCTGACAAATATTATTAGCTGTGTCATGGAATTCCAATGCCTGTCTCTGATGCATCAGAAATTTTTCAGGTTGAAGAAAAAGAATACTAAAAATAAAAACATCCTTTGCTGCAAATAAAGACCATCAGGAGGCTTGAATGTCATCTTAATGCCAAGTTTCCTATTTCCACTTTTTTTCCTTTAAAATATGTACAGTGGGGGGTGGGCGAGGGAAATGGGAGGCGGTGGCGGGGAGGAGGCAGAAATCCTTAATAAATAAATAAATTAAAAAAAAAATAAAATATGGACAGTGCCTGGCAAGATGGCTCAGTGCGTACAGATGCTTGCACCGAGCATGATAGCCTGAGTGTGCCTCCCTGGATATAGTAAAAAGAAAGAAGTGACTCCTAAAATTAGCCCGCTACATTCATGTGTATATTGTGACACACATGCATCAACACATAAACACAGATAAAACATAAAATATATGTGAATGCTTAAAAGCAAGTAATGATATTTTATGTGTGTTTAACACATATGCACGTGGATTAGCTATAGTGTATTGTAGAATATGGAACACTAAAAAATCGCAAGGGGTTTCTACTGTTAAAAACTTTTACTTTTGAAATGCGATCTCACTCTGTAACCCATATTGGCCTTTACCTCACCATGTGTCCCCCACTGGCCTCAAATTCATGTCAAACTCTTTGCTTCCACTTCTTCAGTCCTGGGATTACAGGAATGAGGCACCACACCTAACATCAGGATTTACACTCTGGAGAAAGTGGTCAAAAAGCAATACTGTGTAGACTATAAAATAGTAAGGACATATAATTTCTAATCACTAAAACATATCAGAAAGGCTGATGAGAAATGAGAATGTTCTAAAGCTAAAACATTAAAAATAGGAATTAGAGAAACAAAATATGAGGGGGATAAGAGTGCAAATGATAAAGAGTAGAACGTCACAACAGATACATTAGCTATTAATGGATCAAACACTGCAAATAAAGGATAAATATTTTCTGAACAGATACAAAAGCAAGAACAGTAATACCTTGTCCGTAAGCTAGAGAGTTTAATAAATGTGTTTGAGGGCTGGGAGGATGGCTCAGCAGTTAGCATCACTGACTGCTCTTCCAGAGAACCCAGGTTCAATTCCCAGCACCCACATGGCAGCTCACAGCTGGCTGTCACTACAATTCCAGGGGACCCGGCACCCTCCCACATGCAGGCCAAACACTCTTGCACGTAAAATAAGAAAAAGTAATTCTCTTTAAAGTAGAAGAAAAAGATGCTGGCGACAGTGGTGATGCTGTCACTGCCTTTAGAATCATTTACTGCTCATTTAGTCAGAGCTGGTTGCTGGGAATAGCTGCTGCCCTCAGTTCAGTATAGTCTACTTAGATTGTTGGTGGAGTTTGCAAGTTTGCTGATTGAGCAATTAGCTCCCAGCAGGTGGCACTGTTGGAGGACTGTGTGGAGCATCCCAGGCATGTAGCATGAGGGCAGGGCCTTTGAAGGCTGTTACACTTAGCACTCACTGAATCTGATCTGTAAGCTTTGCATCCTGTCCATTGCCACATGAGGAGTCTCCACCATGTGCCATGGTCCCCATTAACAGCACCGTGATGGCATTGTTACTTGACACTTTTCCTGGGTAGGGAACCCATGTCAGACCAAATTGTGGGTGAGGACTTTACACAACAGGGGCGATTCTAAAGCACTTGCATCACTAAAAGCCCACTCTCTCACGGGTGAGGACTCACATAGTGTGCATCTATCTGAATGTCCGGAGGTTATGGATGACTCCAAAGTAACATCGTTCTCCAGACCCAACAGAGCTGACGCACATGGGACCTCACAGAGACTGTGACACAACTGATGAGATCTGCAGGAGCTCAAGCCAGATAAAATCCCAGCATGGAGGATGGGAAGTGGCCACAAATCCCTACACCTAGCCAATAGCTTTTGTGATTGATAGCTGTTTTCTCAATGGAGTGACACTGGGTATGGCAAACACACCCCAGAACAGGCCCCATGTGCAGTAGTTTCCAGTATAAATAGAACTCCATGGTTTTGTTTTTGACTTACAAACAGACTGTTTTGTTTAAGCAAGAGAAAGAGCATGATGTTTAGTTGAAAGGAGTTGGGGAAGGGGAAAATATAAAAATAAACAAAAATTTTAAAAAGAAAGAAAACTTTAAAGTAAAATAAATATGTTGAGGCAAGGCTGAGGGAATGGCTCGTCCAGAAGACCTAACTTCAGTCCCCAGACCACAAATGGTGGTTCATGACTGCCTGTTATTCCAATTCCAAGGGATCTGACACCATCTTTTGACCTCCAAGGGAAAATCCTCAGACTCACAGGCAGGTAAAATACCCATTCACATAAAATTAAAATAAACAAACCTAAAATAATATGATATACCTGTTGGCCTGGATAGTGCTCTTATCCAGAGGACCTGAGTTCAGTTTCAGTACCTATAACAGCCATCTGTAACTGTGAGGCCACCCTGGGCTGTTTAGCCCATGTTTATTTAGTCCTTGTTACATAGCAAGACATACACACATATACCGACACACAAACACACGTTCTCCACATAGTCTGTACATTTATATATTTATTTCACTATTATCGTGATTCTATATGATAAGTATTGTTGACGTCTACACTTCTCATGAAAACGGTAAGGCACAGAGCAACTAAGATGTTACCCATAATTAAGTCATGCCTCCTAGTCATCCTGATCATTGTGAGGTCAGGAGGCAACCTGGGCCCTCACCATGTAACCATACGAAGCAGGCAGTAGATACAGGAAACTGAGAAACACCAAAATGTCATATTCCCGGCTCAT
Organism: Microtus pennsylvanicus; assembly: GCF_037038515.1. Taxonomy (NCBI): domain Eukaryota; kingdom Metazoa; phylum Chordata; class Mammalia; order Rodentia; family Cricetidae; genus Microtus; species Microtus pennsylvanicus. Next base: position 62,256,681 of record NC_134601.1, on the reverse strand, counting down.
TTCCAAGACTCTGACAACTGGTCACTCTTGCTCTATGATTTGGAAATGGATCGGAGAGTAAAGGCTGGGGATCCGAGATGGGCCAGATACTGGTTCTAGGCTTTCTTCACAGGAAGGGGTATATGAAAGAGAGAGATATAAATGTGTGATGGGAAAGAGTGAGAAGGCTAGTTTGTCTGCTTCCCTGATTTCCTGCTGTGGACCAGTACAAAGTCTACCTTTGTACTGGTCCACAGCAGTAACTTAATCAGACGTAGAAATGTACATTGCAACATGGTATATATATATATATATATATATATATATATATATATATATATATATATATCAATACAATATATATATCAATACATAAAAATGATTTAAACAGAGGTAGCAGACTCACATACAGTATTCAATAAAATTTAAATTTGTATCAATATACAAGAATCAATACCAATATAATTTCTAAAAACAATAACTCACAAACACCAATCTATTATCCTATAACCAATTTTCCCTCTTTTTTTTTCAAGAATACCCATGAGCCTATGAAATACTTCCCCCATCCCTCAACCATATACCAATTATAACCAAACCCAAAAGGATGTCCCTAAACCTGAAGGCAAACTCTGCTGGGAGAGGGGACGTTATGCCCTAAAATTGCTTCCAGCTGTCATGGGGTGACATTCTTCTTAGGGGTTCCTGTGAAAGTAAATATGGTAAAATTTCAAGATTAATATTTGGTCTGGAAAAATTGCAAATAGTGTCTGAGTGTTTTGAGGAGGTCTGGCCAGGGTGTTGTAAAAGATGTGCACCATTTGAAACTGTCTTGTGCAGGTGGTATCAAAAATCAGGTCTTGTAGTAGCACTAGCAACATGATGATGTCTTATTAGCCAGGTGGAGTCGATATTGTGTGTGCCCATCTTCTTCTTGGAAACTTAAAAGTTCACGGCAGGAAAATTTATTATTTCTTCTGGGAAACTAAGCATTATATATAAAGACATATACGACATATATGTTCAATGAAAGATATAATAAAGACAGAAACAGATATGAGGAAAGGCAAAGAAAGTATATAAATTATTATTATTATTATTATTATTATTACTATTATTATTATTCTGTCCCATATTATGGCTCTTGACATGAGACAGAAACTCTGGGATATCTCTTATGAACAGGCTTGGAATTGGAGAGGGACTGAGCCAGAGTCCAACTCCAAAACCAACTCTCTATATTTATAAATAAATGCACATTAACACATATTTAAAAATATGTTTATTATAATTTATTTACTGAACCTATTCAGTTTTCTTGCTGATCCTTATTGGGTTGTAAATAGTTTCCATCTGTCAGTATTCAAACATCCAAGGTCCCTTGAATTCTTTGAAGATGAGTGTTTTCCTGCGGAGATAAGGAGAGATCCCTGCCCCATCCTATGTGTTGTTCTTACCATCGGTATGATTATCATCATTGTGGATGAGCTATCATTTCTTCTTTCCAAGAGATTCCTCCTCTTCAAACCGAACCTTTATTTATTTTGATGGTACCCAAAATTCTTCTTCTCTTGTAAAATCATGAGCAAAACCACTTCCCCAACGCAGAACATTGGCTTCCATTGCGAGGTCAGCATAACCTTGAAATAAACTGGTTGATTTAATTCTGCAGATATTTCCATTATTCAATGTCTTTTTGCGCACATTATCCCCTTCTCAGTAGCGTTGAAAAATTCAAGGTTAATAAAGCATTGTGAGTGAGCAGAGCTGGCGTCCTTCAGGCCAGATGGAGGGGAGCCAATGGCAGTTTGCTCTGAACAGGTGAGCTCCAGACCTGAGGAAAGAACCTAGCACATAGCACCAAGTGTGGCCTGCAGGCACAAGCTCATGGCTCTTAGGTCCCCTCACTCTTGGCTGGGATGTGGGAGAAAGATTACTGCAGGAAGGGCATGAGATGTTGCTGATATCAACGAACGAATGGTTGTGGTGTGGCCTCAACTGGTAAGAGCATTAATGGGCTCTAAAAAGCCCCAAGGACGGGCACCAAGTGATGGTGCATTCGATCGGCATGCTAGAGTTAACCAGAACAGCTGAAAACAACAGATACAATTTAATAATTGAAAATGGGGAAACTCACACAACCTGGGTAAAAGTTCCCATGTCCAAAACAGGTCTGAAGAACACCATGCAAAGAGAGACAAAGAGAGCTAATTCACCTGGATTCCCAGGTTTTCTTCCCTGGCCCCAGGCAGCTGCACCCTAGACAAATGTGATTGGCTGAGCTTCCCCATTCAGAGAGCAACTTCCTCTAAAGGGTGGTAACAGAAAAAGTTAAATCAGTCTCTTTTCCATTGAAAAGATTCTTCATGCCTAAAGGTGACATAGATGTTTTCAGAAAGAAAGAAAAGTAAGAGTCCTGAGAACAAGCAGAAATACACAAATATAAATAATCAGAAATTCTTCAGGCTTAAGAAAAAGAATACCAGAAACAACAACACCCTTTGCTGCAAATAAAGACCATCAGAAAACTTGAATGTCTTCTTAATGCCAAGTTCCCTATTTCCACTTTTTTCCTTTAAAATACACACAGGGCTTGGCAAGATGGCCCAGTTCCAACAGGTGCTTGTGCGGACCATGATGGCCTGAGTTGGCGTCCCCGGGTACAGTAACAAGAAAGAAGTGACTCCTAAAAGTAGCCTGCTACCTCCACGTGTATATTGTGACACACATGCATAAATACATGCACACAGATCAAATATAAAATATATGTAAATGCTTAAAAGCACATGATGATATTTTATGAGTGTTTAACACATATGCACGTGGATTATCTATAGGGTATTGTAGAATAAAGAGCTCTAAAAAACAGCAAATGTATTTCTATTGCTAAATATTTTACTTTTAAAACATGATTTCACCCTGCAACCGATACTGTACTGAACCTCACCATGTGTCCCCGGCTGGCCTCAAACTCATGTCAAACCCTTTGCTTCCACTTCTGGAGCCCTGGGATTACAGGTGTGAGGCACCACACCTACCATCAGAATTAACTTTCTGGGGAAAGGGGTCAAAAAGAAATATTGTGTAGACTATAAAATAGTAAGGACATATAATTTATAATCACTAAAAGGTATCAGAAAGGCTGATGAGAAATGAGAATGCTCTAAAGCTAAAATATTAAAAATAAGAATTAGAGAAACAAAATATGAGGGGCATAAGAGTGCAAATGAAAAAGAGTAGAACGTCACAACAGATACATTAGCTATTAATGGATCAAACACTACAAATAAAGGATAAATATTTTCTGAACAGATACAAAAGCAAGATCATTAATACCTTATCAGTAAGATAGAAAGTTTAAGAAGTGTGTGAGGGCTGGGAGGATGGCACAGCAGTTAGCATCACTGACTGCTCTTCCAGAGGACCAGGGTTCAACTCCCAGAACCCACATGGCAGCTCACAGCTGGCTGTCACTAAAATTCCAGGGGACCTGGCACCCGTACACAGGCCTATATCATGCATGTCAAACACTAACACACGTAAAATAAAAATAATTAATTCTCTTTAAATTGAAGAAAAAGATGCTGTCGACAGTTGTGAACCTGTCACTGGCTTTACAATCATTTACTGCTAGTTGCTGGGAACAGCTTCTGTTCTCAGTTTAGGTTAGTCTACTTAGACTGTTGGTGGGGTTTGCAAGTTTGCTGTTTGAGCACTTAGCCCCCAGCAGGTGGCACTGTTGGAGGACTGTGTGGAGCAGCCCAGGCCTATAGCATGAGGGCAGGGCCTTTGAAGGCTTTTACACTTAGCACTCACTGAATCTGATCTGTAAGCTTTGCATCCTGTCCATTGCCACATGAGGAGTCTCCACCATGTGCTGCGGTCCCCATTAAAGGCACTGTGATGGCATTGTGTGACACTTTTCCTGGGTAGGGAACCCATGTCAGACCAAATTGTGGGTGAGGACTTTACACAACAGGGGTGATTCTAAAGCACTTGCATCACTAAAAGCCCACTCTATCACGGGTGAGGACTCACATAGTCTGCATCTATCTGAATCTCCTGAGGTGGTGGATGACTACAAAGCAGCATCAATCTCCAGACCCAACAGAGCTGACGCACATAGGACCTCACAGAGACTGTGACATCACTCCCGGGATCGGCAGGAGCTCAAGCCAGAAAAAATCCCTGCATGGAGGATGTGAAGTGGCCACAAAGCCCTACACCTAGCCAATAGCTTTTGTGATTGATAGCTGCTTGGAGAGGGAATAAAGTTTTCTCAATGAAGTTACACTGGGTATAGCAAACACAGCCCAGAACAGGGCCCATGCCCAGTTGTTTCCAGTATAACTAGGACTCCATAGTTTTGTTTTTGACTCATAAAAGGACTGTTTTGTTTGTTTTAAGCAAGAGAAAGAGCATAATGTTAAGTTGGTAAAAGTTAGGGAAGGGAGAAAATATGATAAAAATGAATTAAAAATAACGAAAAATGAAAAGTAAAATATATATGTTGAGGTGGGGCTGAGGTGTTGGCTCTTGCAAAAGACCTGACTTCAGTTCCCAGATGCCAAATGGTGACTCACAATGGCCTGTTATCTAGTTCCAAGCAATCTGACATCATCTTATGACCTATGTGGGCAAATCCACAAAGAAACACGGAGATAAAATTTCCCTACACAGAAAATTAAAATAAACAAAACCTGAAATAATATGATGCAACTATTGGTTTCGATAGTGCTCTTAGTCATAGGACCTGAGTTCAGTTTGCAGAACCTACTAACAGCCATCTGTATTGTGAGGCGACCATGGGCTATTAATCCCATGTTAAATAGCAAGACATACACACACACACACATTCTCAACATATCTGTACATTTATATATTTCTTTCACTGTTAGTGTGACTCCATCTCATAAGCATTGTTGCCAAACATATTTTATACAAGAAACAAAAGACCCAGAGAGACTGAATAAGTAGCCCCCAAGTCACAGAGCAACTAAGATGTTACCCATGAATAAGTCATGCCTCCTAGTCATCCTGATCATTTTGAGGTCAGGAGGCAACCTGGGCCCTCGGTGTTTAACCACATGAAGTAGGCAGTAGATACAGAAAACTGAGAAACACCCAAGATGGCACATTCACGGCTCATGTCCTAGGGTCTAGCCACTACTCAGTCTCAGCTCTGTGATTTGGAAAAGGATCAGAAAGTCAAGGCAGGGGATCCCAGGTGGGCCCGACACTGGTTCTCAGACTTTATTCACTGGACGGGGTATATGAAAGAGATAAATGAATATGTGAGGAAAAAGTATGCGGACACTTGTTTGTCTGCCTCCCTAATTTCCTGCAGTGGACCAGGACAAATTTTACCTGTGATTGGAAATGGTGGCCCAGCCTGAAAAGAACAGAAAAGCTTCTTGCCAGTATCTCTGTCGATAAGCAGATAATGAAAGTGTAAATCCACTCTTAGGAATACAGGTCGCTGAACAACAGTATTCTGCTGTGTCATGTTATGCCAATGCCTGTTTCTGATGTTCATTCTCTACTCTCAGAGCCATCGAAGTCCTCCCGTCTCTTGGTCTTTCTCTAATACTATTGCAGTATGAGGTGAATTGATCTACCATGATTTCCTTTAAAGGGACCATGGAATTGATTTTTCATGTGTGTGGAAAGAGTGAGAGAGGAGGAAAGCCTCACTTGTATACAGGGATAGCCGGAAATCCCAAGACCACGTATTGAAAAGATGGCCAATCCCCTCCATACACTTGAGGTGCTAGCATATCACACAAGACACATTTCATTCAAAAAGCTCTGACTTTCTCATCAGTGACCTTGGAGGCTATTAGTGTGGTGGTGTATTCGACTGGTATACAAGGATTAATCAGACCAGCTCAAAACAGCAGATATAATTTAATAATTGAAAACGGAGAAAGTCAACACTACTGGGGTAAAGGTTCCCATGTCCAAAACCAGTCTGTGAACCCTGTGAACACTGCACTAAGAGACACAGAGGGAGCAAGGGCAGCAGGATTCCCAGGTTTTCTTCCCTGCCCCCAGGCAGCCACACCCTAGCCAAATGTGATTGGCTGAGCTTCCCATCAAGAGAGAAACTTCCTCTAAAGTTAGTGACAGAAAAACTTAACTCAGTCTCTTATCCATTGATAACATTCTTCCTGACAGAAAAACTTAATCTCTTATCCATTGATAACATTCTTCCTGCCTGAAGGTGACAGAGATGTTTTCAAAAAGACCGAAAAGTAAGAGTCCTGGGAACAAGGAGAAATATATAAATATAAACAATCAGAAGTGATTCAGGTTGCAGAAAAAGAATACCACAGATAACAACATCTTTTGGTGCAAATTAAGCCCATCAGAAGGCTTGAATATCGTCTTAATACCAAGTTCCCTATCTCCACTTTTTCCTTTAAAATACACACAGGGCCTGGAAAGATGGCCCCGTGCCTACAGATGCTTGTGACCACGATGATGGCCTCAATTTGACTCCCTGTGTACACTGAAGAAAGAAGTGACTCCTAAAAGTTGTCTGCTACCTACACGTGCATATTGTGACACACATGCATAAACACATGTGCACAAAATGTAAAATATATTGAATGCTTAAAAGCAAATACTGATCCTTTATGTATGTTTAACACATATTCATATGGATTATCTATAGTGTATTGTAGAATAAAGAGCACTAGAAAATGGCAAATGTATTTCTATTGTTAAATATTTTACTTTTGAAACATGATTTCACCCTGAAACCCATACTGTACTGAACCTCACTATGTGTCCCCGGCTGGCCTCAAACTCATGTCAAACCCTTTGCTTCCACTTCCTGAGCCCTGGGATTACAGGTGTAAGGCACCACACCTACCATCAGGATTTACTTTCTAGGGAAAGGGGAGAAAAAGCAATACTGTGTAGACTATAAAATAGTAACAACATGAAATTTATAATCACTAAAACATATCAGAAAGGCTGATGAGAAATTAGAGAATTCGAAAGCTAAAACATTAACAATAAGAATTAGAGAAACGAAATATGAGGGGGATAAGAGTGCAAATGATAAAGAGTAGAACGTCACAACAGATACATTAGATATTAATGGATCAAACACTACAAATAAAGGATGAATATTTTCTGAACAGTTACAAAAGCAAGAACAGTAATACATTATCAGTAAGATAGAGAGTTTAATAAGTGTGTTTGAGAGCTGAAGGGAGGATAGCTCAGCAGTTAGCATCACTGACTGCTCTTCCAGAGGACCAGGGTTCAATTCCCAGCACCCACATGGCAGTTCGCAGCTGGCTGTCACTACAATTCCAGGGGAACCGGCACCCTTAAACAGGTCTGTATCATGCAGGCCAAACACTAACACACGTAAAATAAAAATAAGTAATTCTCTTTAATGTAGATGAAAAAGATGCTGGTGAAAGTGGTGAAGCTGTCGCTGCCTTTAGAAACATTTACTGCTCATTTAGTAAGGGCTAGTTGCTGGGAATAGCTTCTGCCCTCAGTTCAGTTTAGTATACTTAGATTGTTGGTGGGGTTTGCAAGTTTGCTGTTTGAGCACTTAGCCCCCAGCAGGTGGCACTGTTGGAGGACTGTGTGGAGCATCCCAGGCCTGCAGCATGAGGGCAGGGCCTTTAAAGGCTGTTACACTTAGCACTCACTGAATCTGATCTGTAAGCTTTGCATCCTGTCCATTGCCACATGAGGAGTCTCCACCATGTGCCGGGGTCACCATTAACAGCACCGTGATGGAATTGTGTGACACTCTTCCTGGGTAGGGAACCTATGCCAGACCAAATTGTGGGCGAGGACGTTACACAACAGGGGTGATTCTAAAGCACTTGCATCATCGATAGCCCACTCTCTCACGGGTGATGACTCATGGAGTCTGCATCTATTTGAATCTCTGGAGGTGCTGGATGACTCCAAAGTAACATCGTTCTCCAGACCCAACAGAGCTGATGCACATAGGACCTCACAGAGACTGTGAGATCACTCACAAGATCGGCAGGAGCTCAAGCCAGATAAAATCCCTGCATGGAGGAGGGGAAGTGGCCACAAAGCCCTACACCTAGCCAAGTAGCTATATGTGATGGATATCTGCTTTCTTAATGGAGTGACACTGCGTACAGCAAACACACTAGAACAGGCCCCATGCCCAGTAGTTTCCAGTATAAATAGGACTCCATGGTTTTGTTTTTGACATATAAACAGACTGTTTTATTTGTTTTAAGCAAGAGAATGAGCATGACGTTGTGTTAGGGAGAGTTAGGGAAGAGTGAAATATGACAAAAATAAATAAAAAAATTTAAAATACGGAAAAATTAAAAGTTAAATATCTATGTTGCGGCAAAGCTGAGGGGATGGCTCTTCCAGAGACCCTGACTTCAGTCCCCAGACCCCAAATGATGGCTCACAAGTTCCTGTTATTCCGGTTCCAAGGGATCTGACACCATCTTATGAGCTCCGTGGGCAAATCAACAGGCACAAACGCAAGTAAAATACCCATACACATAAAATTAAAATAAACAAAACCTGAACTAATAATAAGATATACCGGTTGATCGGCATAGTGCTCTTTGCCAGAGGACCTGAGTTCAGTTTGCAGTACCTACTGACAGCCATCTGTAACTGTGAGAGGCCACTCTGGGCTATTTAGCCCATGTTTATTTAGACCATGGTACATAGCAGGCCATGCATACATACATATATACATACATACATACTTACATACATACAACACATTGTCTACATAGTCTATACATTTATATATTTACTTCACCATTATAGTGATTCCATATCACATGTATTGTTGCCATCCACAACACAATTTTGTGTGCCTCCCTACTTCCCTGCGGTGGACCAGTACAAATTCTACCTGTGCTTAGAAATGTTGGCCCAGCCTGAACAGAACAGAAAAGCTTCTCACCAGGATCTCTGTCGACATTCAGTGGTCAAGGATGTGGGGACCAGCAATGAAGACAGTAAGGATCATGAGCAGAAGGGGAGAAGAGCCAGGGCTGTGAGAACAAGACACCCAGTCACTGTGAGGAGCTGCTCTGATGCGTTTCCCAGCAATTGTTGTCACGTTATCCACAGTGGGCATTATGATGCATAAAAGTGATGTCACAAAGCTCCTGAAACCAGAGCTGGAGCCATGAATTCATGTGTTCCTGGAAGAGACCAAGTCTCGACCCTTCTAGCCATGGTTTGGTAGAGATAGGAACCACAGAAAGGGCCTTAGATTTGTGCTCCTTGCTTTCTATTCTGGAGGGCTTCCTGCCGACCGATGGACGCCCCTGGGACTCAGAGAATCTGAAGGACCTGCTCTGTAGGGACCATCTCCTTTCCTTGGCCAGAGGGACTGGCAGTACACCCTGCCACTCTCCTCTCTGTTCAGTATCCCTGGGGCCCTACTCAGGCCTGACTAACCCCTCATTCTTACCATCCAGGTTTAAGGTCTGAGGATTCTGTCTCCTCCCCAGGCTGAAGCAGTGCCTTTCCCAACCACAGCCAGAACAACTCATTCTGTGTCCATGGTCCCAGGTAGGCTGAGATGCCCATTCTTGCTTAAAAGGCTTTATTGTTGGTCAGCCCTGAAACATGAGCAAAAAAGAATCTTCCAGATGGCTAGACTCACCGTGACTCGTGGACAGTTTCATCATCTTCTGTTTCCACTCATCATGATTCTGGGAAGCCTGTGCTGGCTGTCGCTGGCTGCTTTCTTCTCTGAGAGCTGGTGCACTGCCCCAAATGAGCTGAGGAATAACCAAGATCTGAGCCAGATGTCCGGACACCAGCCTGTCTCCATTGTGCTGAAGGAAAGAGACTAAAAAGACCTAGGATTTGGAGTATGATGGCAGTTGACAGTGAAGCTATTAGGCATAAGGTGATGTCTGGGATGGACCAACAGACCACAAAGACAGGCCACAGAAGAATGGGTAGGCAGCCAAAGATCCTGAAGTGGTATAAAGATAATTTGGTGGCCTACCTGGGGTCAAGAGAGAAGGCGAATGGCAGTGGGAGACTCAGGATGGAGCCACTGCAGGACCTTCCAAACAGAATGTGACCAACAATGGGGGACAGTGGTCCATATGAGCTGAATCAGATTAAAACAGCCTCAAGACTTCCTCTGCAGGGTGGCATGCAGAGTGCTCTAAACCTTTCCCCTAGTAAATGTTCAACTTTGCTTTGCCCTTTCTTTCTTTCTTTCTTTCTTTCTTTCTTTCTTTCTTTCTTTCTTTCTTTCTTTCTTTCTTTCTCTATCTCTCTCTCTCTGTCTTTCTTTCTTCTTTCTTTTCTTCTTTCTTTCTTTCTTTCTTTCTTTCTTCCTTCCTTCCTTCCTCTGTTTCTTTCTTTCTTTCCTTCCTCCCTCCCTCCCTTCCTTCCTTCCTTCCTTCCTTCCTTCCTTCCTTCCTTGCTTCCTTCCTTCCTTCCGTCTTATTATTCTGAGTTTCTCTGTGTAGCATCTGCTGTCCTGGAACATTCTCTATAAACCAGACTGGCCAAGAACTCAGAGATTCATGTACCTCTGCCTTCAGAGTGCTAGGATTTATGGCATGCACCACCATAACTGACAAAGTTCATTTGTATCTTAACTTCTTTACATATTCTTGCATCTTATACACCTACTTACCTATAACAGATTGAATTCTAGGTAAGCTGGGCTTCTGAGAAAAGCACACACTTTTTCTACGAGTATCCATTCTAGGGCGAGCACAAAGGAGAGATGGACATTGAGAAGAGAAATTTAAGCCCTGTGCCCACTAGAATCTAGTTTGCTGCATCATGACTTGGCCAGGTTGCTTTGCCTCCTTGATTGCTCTGCTTACAGTCTTTAGTACTTGACCAACTACTGCATCCTACCAGAATTCTTCCCTTTTGAAAACAAGAAGGATCACATGAAAAATGAATGAAAGTAAGACAGACAGGAAGAATGAAGGACGGGAGAGAGAAAGGAAGGAAGAGACTGCTAGTAAGGTCAAGACCAGAGAAAAACAGAGATCCTCTCCACTTAATAAGAAAAACCAGTGGGGTAACTGGAAGTAGGAGTCAGGAGGCCGGAACTAGATAGGGTAATATCACCTGATTTCTTAGCACTGATATCTGGACCTCCTTTCAGATAAATCAAATTAGCCTTTGGGCATAAGGTCCAAAATTCACTCACTCTCTCTCCCACCCTTTGTGTGTGTGAGTGTGTGGGAATGTTGTGAGGTAGTATTGGTGTGTGTGGTATATAAACTCCTAGTATGATTTCGTGAGGTATCCAGGGAGGAGAACCTCCACACCAGATGATCAAATGTAGGGGTGTGTGAGTGTGTGTGTGTGTGCGTGTGCGAACGCACACAGGTGTCTGTACACAATTTTGGTGGATGCCAAAGAACAGCCTGGGTGTGTTTTCTCAGGTCTGTCCACTTTTTTCTGAGACAGAGTCTTTCATTGGCCTGAAGCTCACAAAATAGGGTAGCTGTCTGACCGGTAAACCCCAGGAATAATATGTCTCCACAGTTTTGTGCTTGGAATCCACAACTAGAGTTTTATGTAGGTTCTGGGGATTGCAAAGCAAGCACCTTGTTAACTGAGCCATCCCCTCAAATCCTAGGATGAAGTTTTTAATTGGGGAACAAGATAATCAGTTAGAAATGTGGTTTTTAAAACGTGGGTGTACTTTTTAAAAAAGGAGGGGGTGTATTCTAAAAACATTTACTTAGATTCTGAGTGCTAAGTGTTTCGCAAATCAGGTAGAGCTCCAACAGACCAAGGTATTATTCCACCAAAACCCAACTTGGTGGGCCAAAGAGTTTAAAACTCACAGCTAATGGATGAGGGATTACTTACAGGAGCAAAGCAGCAACTGACTGCTGTGTGGAAGAAGGATTCCTTTTCTGTAGCTGGATAGATGAAAGTGCTTGCCATGTCAGTGGACCGTCCACACTCTTGGTACACTAGCGTCTCCAGAGGCGAGGAAACAACATGTAACTGGGACAGAATCACACAGCTGTAAAGGTGATGCCTCAAAGAGAGGCTGGATTCACAGGTGAAAGTTCTATAACACCTGCCCCAATCCCAACACCCTTGTTATAAGAAACTTCAGCAGGCAGGTGGTGGTAGGGTGTGTAACAAGGATGGTGAGTGAGCCATGGACAGCAAGCCAGTTAGCAGCATTCCCGCCATGGCCAATGTATACTGCATATTTGTGTTTAAATGTATAAAGCTTGCCTGAAGATCAGCGGGCAAAGCAGCCACGCTCGTCAGCTGTACAGGACAGCATAGTGGTAGTATATGGCTTTAATCCCAGGACTCAGGAGACAGAGGCAGGCAAAACTCTGTGAGTTCAAGGCTACCCTGGGCTGTACAAGATTGATCCAGAAACAGGTCCAGGTGGTGGTGGTTCACACCTTTAATCTCAGTGTTTGGGAGTCACACCCTTTTAATCCCAGCACTAGGGAGGTGCAGACAGGAGCAATAATCTGAGTAGAAGGAGGAGTATAAAGGAGAAGAGACAGGAACTCAGGAGTGTGGAGTCTTAGGATTTGTGGAGATAGGATCTCGCACATTTGGTCTGAAGGCTTGGTGTAGGTAAAAGGTCTCTCTAGCGGTTGGCAGCTTTGCTTTTCGGATGTTCAGATTCGACCCTAATACCTGTTTCTTGGTTTGTATTATTCTTCTACACCTCTGCTTTAACTCCTGCTTCAGATCCCTTTCTTGAGTTCCTGTCACGATGGACTAAAGCTGTAAACTTAAAAGAACCCTTTCAACTTGCTTTTGAACACAGTGATTACAATTTAAAACTTAAACAGCATATTCCCAAGTGTGGGATAAACCAGAAACCTTAAACCTCACATTTGAGCCATCCATAATATTCAGAGTAACACAAACCCTGCATTCAGAGCCCCTAACCAACATAGGGCCACTTGCTTTTAATTTTTTTTAAATTTTAGAAATTTATATTTTACGGAGAAGTTGCAAATATAGGACAGAATATTCCCACACACCCTCACACAGGCCTATATCATGCAAGCCAAAAATTCACGCATGTAAAAAAAATATGTTATTCTCTTTAAAGTAGAAGAAAAAGATGCTGGCGACAGTGGTGATGCTGTCACAGCCTTTAGAATCATTTACTGCTCATTTAGTCAGGGCTGGTTGCTGGGAATAGCTGCTGCCCTCAGTTCAGTTTAGTCTACTTAGATTGTTGGTGGGGTTTGCAAGTTTGCTGTTTGAGCACTTAGCCCCCAGCAGGTGGCACTGTTGGAAGACTGTGGGGAGCATCCCAGGCATGTAGCATGAGGGCAGGGCCTTTAAGGCTGTTACAGTTACCACACACTGAATCTGATATGTAAGCTTGGCATCCTGTCTATTGCCACATGAGGAGTCTCCACCATGTGCCACAGTCACCATTAACAGCACCGTCATGGCATTGTGTGACATTATTACTGGGTAGGGAACCCATGCCAGATCAAATTGTGAATGAAGAGTTTACACAAACAGGGGTGATTCTTTTTTTTTTAAATTTGTTTATTTATTAAATATTTCTGTCTCTTCCCCGCCACTGCCTCCCATTTCCCTCCCCCTCCCCAATTAAGTCCCCCCACTCCTCAGTCCGAAAAGCAATCAGGGTTCCCTGTCCTGTGGGAAGTCAAAGGAACCCCCACCTCCATCCAGGTCTAGTATGTTGAGCATCCAAACTGCCTAGGCTCCCACAAAGCCAGTGCGTGCAGTAGGATCAGAAACCCATTGCCATTGTTCTTGAGTTCTCAGTAGTCCTCATTGTACGCTATATTCAGAGACTCCGGTTTTGTCCCAGGCTTTACCAGGCCCAGGCCAGCTGGCCTTGGTGAGTTCCCAGTAGAACATCCCCATTGTCTCAGTGTGTGGGTGTACAAACAAGGGTGATTCTAAAGCACTTGCATCACTAAAAGCCCACTCGGTCATGGGTGATGACTCACGAAGTCTACATCTATCTGAATCTCCGGAGGTAGTGGATGACTCCAAAGGAACATCGTTCTCCAGACCCAACAGAGCTGATGCACATAGGACCTCACAGAGACTGTGAGATCACTCACAGGATCTGCAGGAGCTCAAGCCAGATAAAACTCCAGCCTAGAAGAGGGGAAGTGGCCACAAAGCCTTACACCTAGCAAGTAGCTGTTTGTGATGGATAGCTGCTTTCTCACTTTAGTGACACTGGGTATGGCAAAGAAACCCGAGAACAGGCCCCATGCACAGTAGTTTCCAGTATAAATAGGACTCCACAGTTTTGTTGTTGACTTATAAAAGGACTGTTTTATTTGTTTTAAGCAAGAGAAGCAGTATAATGTTAAGTTGGGAGGAGTTGGGGAAGGGGGAAATATGTTAAAAAATGTAAAATTTAAAAATAAGGAAAAATTAAAAGAAAAATATATATAATGATGAGGCACTGAGGAGATGGCTCCTGCAGAGGACCTGACTTAGGTCCCAAGACCCCAAATGGTGGCTCACAACTGCATGTTATTCCAGTTCCATGGGATATGACAGCATCTTATGACCTCAGTGTGCAAATCCACAGACACCCACACAGGGAAAATATCCATACGCATAAAATTAAAATAAACAAGACCTGAAATAATAATAATAAGATATATCTTTTGATCTGGATAGTGCTCTTAGCCAGAGGACCTGAGATCAGTTTGCAGAAACTACTAACAGCCATCTGTGACTGTGAGGCCACCCTGGGCTATTCAACCCATGTTACATAGCAAGACACACACACACACACACACAAACGTTGTCCACATAGTCTGTACATTTATACAATTACTTCACCATGAGAGTGACTCGATTTCATAAGTATTGTTGCCATTTACATTGTACACAAGAAGCGAAATGCCCAGAGAGGGTAAATTAGTAGCTCCCAAGTCACAGAGCAACTAAGATGTTACCCATGGTTTAGTCATGCCTCCTAGTCATCCTGATCATTGTGAGGTCAGGAGGCAACATGGGCCAACACTATATAACCATATGAAGGAGGCAGTAGATACAGGAAACTGAGAAACACCCAAAATGGCACATTCATGGCTCATTTCCTAGACTCTGGCAACTACTCAATCTCAGGTCTATGATTTGGAAAAGGATCAGAATATCAAGGCAGGGGATGCCAGGTGGGCCAGTTTTGGTTCTCAGACTTTATTCACTGGAAGGGGTATATGAAAGAGAGTTATGAGTATGTGAGGGGAAAGTACAAGGACACTTGTTTGTCTGCCTCCCTAATTTCCTGCAGTGGACCAGAACAAAATCTACCCGTGATTGGAAATGTTGCCCCAGCCTGAAAAGAACAGAAAAGCTTCTCACCAGTATCTCTGTTGACATCTAGTGGTTGTAGATGTGAACGACACCTCACACAAAATGTTCCTGTGGGGCCCAGCAGTGAGGACAGGAAGGACCATGAGCAGAAGGGGAGAAGAGCCAGGGCTGTGAGAACAAGACACAGCCAGTCACTATGAGGAGCTTCTCTGAAGCGTTTCCTGGCAACTGTTGTCATGTTATCCACAGTGGGCGCTATGTTACAGAAAACTGATGTCACAAAGCTCCTGAAACTAGAGCTGAATCCATGAATTCATGTGTTCCAGGTAGAGACCAAGTCTCCACCCATCTAGCCTTGGTCTTGTGAAGATAGGAACCACAGAAAGGGCCTTAGCCATGTGCTTCCTGCTTTCTATTCTGGAGGGCTTCCGGGCTCGAGATGGGCACCCCTGGGAGTCAGAGAATCTTACAGGACCTGCTCTGTAGGGACCATCTCCTTCCCTTGGCCAACAGGGACTGGTAGTACAACCTGCTGCTCTCCCCTCTGTTCAGCATCCCTGGGGCCTTTCTCAGGCCTGACTAACCCCTCATTCTTACATTCCAGGATTAAGGTCTGAGGATTCTGTCTCCTCCCCAGGCTGAAGCCATCCATCTACTACTGCAGTCGGCTTCAGTGCCTTTCCCGACCATGGCTAGAACAACTCGTTCTGTCCCAATGGTCCTAGGTAGGCTGAGTTGCCACTCTTGCTTAAAATGCTTTTGTTGGTCAGGCCTGAAACATGAACAAGAAAGTAACTTCCAGATGGCTAGACTCACCCTGACAGTTTCATCATATTCTTTTTCCACTCAGCATGATTCTGGGAAGCCTGTGCTGGCTGTGGCTGGCTGCTTTCTTCCCTGAGAGCTGGTGCACTGCCCCAAATGAGCTGAGGACTAACCAAGATCTGAGCCAGATGAACGGACACCAGACTGTCCCCATTGTGCTGAAGGAAAAACACAAAAAGACCTAGGATTTGAGTATGATGGCAGTTGCCACTGAAGCTATTAGGCATAATGTGAGCTCTGGGAGGACCAACAGACCACAAAAGACATGCCATAGAACAATGGGTAGGCAGCCTAGGGTCCTAAGTGACATAAAGATAATGTGGTGGCCTACCTGGGGTCAGGAGAGTAGGAGAATGGCAGTGGGAGACTAGGGATGGCCCAGCTCAGGTCCTTCCAAACAGGATGTGACCAACAATAGGTGCGGTGGTCCATAATAGCTGGATCAGATTAAAATAGTCTCAAGACTTCCTCTGCAGGTTGGCATGTAGAGTGTTCTAACCACATCCCCTAGTAAACTTTCAACTCAGCTTTGTTCTCTCTCTCTCTCTCTCTCTCTCTCTCTCTCTCTCTCTCTCTCTCTCTCTTTCTCTCTCTCTCTCTCTCTCTCTCTCTCTCTCTCTCTCTCTGTCTCTCTCTCCCTTCCTTCCTTTCTTCATTTTTTTGATTTCTACCTTCCTTCTTTTTTTTCTGAGTTTCTCTGTGTAGCCCTGAATATCCTGGAACATTCTCTATAAACCCAACTGGACAAGAACTCAGAGATTCATGTGTCTCTGCATTCAGAGTGCTAGGATTAATGGCATGTACCACCATAACTGACAAACTTCAGCTGTTTCTTATTCTTCTTTACATATTCTTGCATCTTATACACCTACTTACCTATAACAGATTGAATTTTAAGTAAGCTGGACTTCTCAGAAAAGCACAATGTTTTTCTAGAAGTATCCATCCTAGGGGGAGCACAACGGAGAGAAGTACAGTAAGAAGAGACTTTTAGGTCATGTGCACACTAGAATCTAGGATGCTGCATCTCAACTTGGCCAGTTTGCTTTGTCTCCTTGATTCCTGTGCTTACACTCTTGAGTACTTGACCAACTACTGCATCCTATCAGAATTCTTCTCTTTTGAGAACAAGAAGGATCAAATGAACAAATGAATGAAAGAAAGACACAGAAAGATGAAAGGAAGAAAGAGAGAAATGAGGGAAGAGACGGCTGGTAAGGTCAAGAGCAGAGAAAAACAGAGATCCTCTCCACTTAGTAAGAAAACCCGCAAGGCAACTGGAAGTAGGAGTCAGGAGGCCGGAATTAGGTTGAGCAGTGTCACCTGATTTCTTAGCACTGATACCTGGACCTCCTTTCAGGCTAATCAAATTAGACCTTGGGCATAAGGTCCATAATTCATTCTCTCTCTCTCTCTCTCTCTCTCTCTCTCTCTCTCTCTCTCTCTCTCCTCCCTTCCTCCCTCTCCCTCCCTCCCTCCCTTCCTCCCTCTATTTCTTCCTCCCTCCCTCCCTCCCTCCCTCCCTCCCTCCGTCTATCTCTCTCTCCCTTCCTACCTACCTCCCTCCTTCTCGCACTCTCTCTCCATCCTCTGCCTGTTGGGGGGAGGTTGTTGTGAGGTTGTAATGATGTGTGGGATATGTAAGCTCCTAGTATGATTTCACAGCATATCCAGGGAAGAGAATAACCACACCGGGTGATCAAATACAGGTGTGTGTGTGGCAGTGGTGTGCGTGGGTGGGTGTGGGTTTCTGTGCACACTACTGGGAGATGCCTAAGGAAAGGTATGGGTGTGTTTTCACAGGTGCTGTCCACTTTTTTTCTGAGACAGGGTCTTTATTGGCCTGAAGTTGACAAAATGGGGTAAGTGGTCTGACTGGTAAACCCAAGGAACATTAGGACTGCACAGTTTTGTGCTGGATTTTAAGTACAGACTACCAGAACTGGAGTTTTTACTTAGATTCTGGGGGTGGAATTTGTGTCCTCGTGCTTGCAAAGAGAGCACCTTGCTAACTGAGCTATCCTTCAGATGCTAGGATGAAGTTTTATTTGGGATACAAGATAATCAGACATGTAGTTTTTAAAAAGTGGATGTACTAAAAAAAGTGGCTATATTCTGAAAACTTTAACTTAGAACCTGAGAGTTAAATGTTTCCCAAATCAGCTAGGCCTCCAACAGACCAAGGTATTATTTCACCAAAACCCAACTTGGTGAGCCAAAGAGTGTAAAACTTACAGCTAGCAGATGAGGGATTACTTGAGGTGCAGAGCAGCGACTGACTGTGGCGTGGAAGAATGATTCCTTCTCCGTAGCTGGATAGATGGAAGTGCCTGCCCTGTCAATCGACCTTCTACACTCTCGGTACTCTAGAGTCTCCAGAGGCTACAGAACCACATGTAACTGGGACAGAATCTCACACAGCTGAAAAGGAGATGCTTCAAGGAGAGGCTGGAATCTCAGGTGACAGTCTAATGACACCTGCCCCAAGCCTTGTATAAAGAAACTTCAGCAGGTAGGTGGTGATAGCTTGTAAAACAGGGAAGCTGAGTAAGCCATGGAAAGCAAGGCAGTAAGCAGCATTCCCGCCATGACCTCTGTATATTGGTATAGTTGTGTTTAAATGAATAAAGCTTGCCTGAAGATCAGCGGGCAAAGCAGCCACACTCCTCAGCTATACGGGACAGGGTGGGGGGTGGGGTGGCACACACCTATAATCCTAGAACTGGGAATACAGAGGCAGGCAAATTTCTGTGAGTTACAGGCTATCCTGAAATATACAAGATTAATACAGAAACAGATACAAGTGGTGTTGGTTTACACCTTTAATCTCAGTGTTTGAGAGTCACACACTTTTAATCCCAGCAAGAGGGAGTTGGAGACAGGAGCAATATGCTGAGCAGAGAGAGGAATATAAAGGAGAAGAGACAGGCACTCACTGGAGTGTGGAGTCTGAGGATTCGTGGAGTCAGGACTTCACCCTTTGAGTCTGAACACTTGGTAGGGTAAAAGGTCTCTCTAGTGGTTTGCTGCTTTGCTTTTTCTGGTCTTCAGCTTGGACCCCAATACTTATCTCTGGGTTTGTATAATTCTGCTACACCTCTGCTTTGATTCCTGCTTCGAGATTCCTTCCTTGAGTTCCTTTCACAAAGCACTACAACTGTAAACTTAAATAAATCTTTTCAACTTGACTTTGAACACAGTGATTACAATTTAAAACTAAGACAGCATATTTCAAGTGGGGGATAAACCAGACACCTTAAACTTCACATTTGAGCCATCCATAATGTTCAGTGTGTCACATACCGAGCACTCAGAGCCTCTAACCACCATAAGGCCATGTCCTTTTAAGAATTTTTTTTTTAATTTTAGAGATTTATATTTTACGGAAAAGTTGCAAAAGAAAAGACAGAATATTCGCAAATGCCATGAAGCTGGTTGATTCTTTTGTTACTACTTTGAGTAGATGTGTCAAAACTGAGCCAATCAAGGCATTCCTAATTACTGAATCCATGGTTTATTGAGATTTCCTTACCTTTTACCATTACTCTTTACCATTGTCCATTACAAAATCCCACAAGGAGCCTAATTCATACAACAGTGGTTGATGGAGGAAGGTCATTGGTTAAAATAAAAGAAGCTGCTTGGCTCTCGTTGGTTAGGAGATAGGTGGGAGGAGTAAACAGAATAGAATGCTGGGAGGAAGAGGAAGTGAGGTCAGACTCCACAGCTCTCCTCTCGCAAGCAGAAGTCCGCCATGCTACATGCTCCAGGGAAGATGCACGCTATGAAGCTCTGACCCAGGATGGACTTAGGCTAGAATCTTCCTGGTAAGACCGGTGCTATACAGATGATAAGAAATGGGCTAGTCCAGGTGGGAGAGCTAGCCTAGAAGATGCTAGGTAGAAATGAGCCAAAGCAGTGTTTAAAAGAATACAGTGTCTGTGTAATTATTTTGGGGCAAAAGCTAGCCGGGCCGGCGGCTGGGGTATTGGGGACGCAGCCCAGCCACCCAAATTACTACAAATGGCGCCCAACGTGATGGACTAAACCCACTTAAAAAACCTGAGAAGGCTTAAAAATAAGGGAGAGAGAGTTTAACATAGATTTTTACTGTTTGTTGGTGGCGTGCTGTAGAGAGATTTCCTGATTCGGCAACAGCAGCAGAAAAAACGCTGTGTCATTTTAAAGCACAGCTTCTTGGGGCTGTGCTGCCAGTGCAAACTCTGGCTTTACGTTTGTGTTCCCGCTTGGGATCGGAAGCAGAGTGCTCTGAGACTGTGCGATGACTCAGAGCTCACCGCCTGCTCCTGGTCAGAAGGCAGAATCAGGCTTAGGCAGGCGGAAGAGCATGGCGGATTCCTGCCGCCATACAGAGACGTGTTTTCAGACTGTGCAGTGCTCTGTGTGTTAGATTTGGATGTAACTTGGATGAAAAGAATTTCTGTGCTGCACGCTCAGTCTCAGAATTAAAGTGCTGAGTGCCGCTCCTACCTGGTAGCCCCAAGAGGCTTCCTGACTCAGCTTTAGCTGCAAAACCCTGCGGCTCATTAAGAGGTCCTGCCACAAAACACTTAAACAGTGTTGATGAAAAGCTGAACACATGCTTTTCGGTTTTCAGCTGTAGCAGGAAAAAAGCTGCGCCATTAAAAATGCCGGCTTTCTGGGCCATCCTGCCAGGGCAAACTCTGACTGTTTGAGGCAGGAGGGCCGGCTACCGAGAGAGGATTTGAGTGTTGTCTGTTGTAGCTCCCTGGCTGGCAGGGACCTTGAAACGCCAGTTGTGGCCAGAAACACGGCTAAAGCCAGTACCTCAGCCATGAGGCTGGAACGCTAAGGATCCAGCCGTCAAAGCCATGGCTTTAATTCTACCGATATTGCTTGCTAAATTAAGGACTCATGTGGTCAGAAAAAGAGAGATATACAGTAAAGAGAGATTCAAAGACAATGAAAATTTCTAAATGGTTTACTGTGTGTTAAAAATATATGCAGACTAAAAGTTAAAATTCTTAAAGTAAACCTCTGTGACTTCAAGGTGTGGCAGCACACGCCTTTAATCCCAGTGCCTAGAAGGCAGAGACAAACAGATCTCTGTGAGTTCAAGGTGTAGTAGCAAACACCTTTAATCCCAATGCCTGGGAGGCAGAGACAGGCGGATCTCTGAGAGTTCAAAGACAGCCTGGTCTACACGTCAAAGATATATGCTCAAAAAGCAAAAAGTTAACCTAGGAATGTCACAGCTTAGATTCTTAAGCACCTAGTGATTTAAAGGCGCAAATCAAAAGTGCTCCTGGATAGTAAAAAATTGCAGATTCACAATAGGACAGATTCAGACCACTAAATGAGTCACACTGTTGGATGAATATACGTAGGCTTGGGAGAGAGAAGAAAAAGAATATAGAACCACATGGTGGCTCACAACCATCTGTAAAGAGGTCTGGTGCCCTCTTCTGGCCTGCAGACATGCACACAGACAGAATATTGTATACATAATAAATAATTTAAAAAAAAAGGTAAAGTCTTTAAAGAGACAGAATAAAGTAAAGTGATAGAGTAAAAATAAGCCGCGTAAAAATGAAAAATTCACAAAGAGTCTGGATTATGTACATTGTGTTTTCTTTAAAATTTTTGACTGTGAAGGAGCTAAGAACAGAGAGACATTTCATTACATGGGCTGCCAAGCTAAACCAGAATGGATATAAGAGTATTATGATTTCAGAACTTGGGTTTAAGGACATGATGCTTTGGAAAGGAGTTTCTTATTTTGTTTTCACAGAGGATGAGACCCTGTTCATTTCTTCAATTCCGATTTGGTATGATGGACCACGTCCTCCTGAAGGGTTGCTGTGAACATCTTCAGAAAATTGCTTTGATCAACTGCCAACTGAGATGAAACTAGCACACAGGTTATACCATGAAAGACCTAATTAACGACGCCCCCATTCAGCAGGAAGCAGTTTGGAGAGAAAAAACTGCGCCCATGTTCCCAAATATAGTTTATAAATGTTCTTTTACATTTAAAGGGGGATATGATATAGACATGAATAATTTGCATTAGTATAGATATTGCTTTATTGATAGAGATTTACGGTCAATTTTGTTATATGTATAAATGTTTCTGATGTAACTTTTACTTGATAACTGTTTTGTTATATGTAATTTTGCTATGTTAAAGTTAAAGCCTTTTTTTGTTTAAACTGAAAAAGGGGAAATGATGGAGGAAGGTCATTGGTTAAAATAAAAGAAGCTGCTTGGCTCTCATTGGTTAGGAGATAGGTGGGAGGAGTAAACAGAACAGAATGCCGGGAGGAAGAGGAAGTGAGGTCAGACTCCACAGCTCTCCTCTCGGGAGCAGACGTCCGCCATGCTACCTGCTCCAGGGAAGATGCACGCTATGAAGCTCAGACCCAGGACGGACTTAGGCTAGAATCTTCCCGGTAAGACCGGTGCTATACAGATGATAAGAAATGGGCTAGTCCAGGTGGGAGAGCTAGCCTAGAAGATGCTAGGTAGAAATGAGCCAAAGCAGTGTTTAAAAGAATACAGTGTCTGTGTAATTATTTCGGGGCAAAAGCTAGCCGGGCCGGAGGCTGGGGTATTGGGGACGCAGCCCAGCCACCCATATTACTACAAGTGGTTCACATGGCTTTCTTGTAAGACCATGTCGTGTGTGTGTGCGTGTGTGTGTGTGTGTGTGTGTGTGTGTAGTTTGTGCTGAGGAATCATTTCTTAGATTTCCAGGGTAAAATGAAATGTTAGTGCGTTGCATCCTTCCCTCCTGTATTTATCTCAATGGAGTCACCTTTGGGAAGAGCATGTGCACACTACACCTTGATGAGGCTTCCATAAGAAGTTCTTCTCTGAAGTAGATCACCTCCGTCAAGGTTGCAGAAAACATCAAGTTCTTCATGTTGTATATTGTCCATTTTATAAAAGCTCCCTCCAGAAATGGAAGCCTCACAGACATGGTGGCAGTCCTAGTTATTTGTTGACCTACCACAGTGTCTACTGAGAGGGAATCCTCTAATGAGAAACTGCTTACATCAGATTAGGAGGTTGGTCTTTGGACACATCTCTGTGTGGTTTCCTTCATTATTAACTCACATAAGAGGTCCCGACCACTGTAGGCAATACCATTCCTAGGGAGGAGGCTCTGGGTTAGATAAAAGTACCAGTGAAGCATGAGCCTATGAGCAAGCCAGAGAAGGGACAAAGAAACAGTGCTCTTCCTTCTAGGCTTCCCTCCTCCAGGTTCCTGCCTTGAGTTCCTGCCCGCATTTCCCTAGTGATGAACTGTGACTTGGAAGCCTGTGCAAATAAACCCTTTCTTCTCTAAGCTGATTTTGTGTTGGAGTGTTTTAGAACAGCACCAGAAACTGCTACTGTGACCCACCGTGTTGGCAGGCAAGGGCAAGGAAAGGCACATTCAAGACTAGTCTGGCCTACATAATTAAACACGGACTCAAAAACTAAAACCAAAACCATAGTGATAACCACAAAATGAAAGTGTAAATCCACTCTTAGGAATACATGTCGCTGAACAACAATATTCTGCTGTGTCATGGTAGGCCAATGCGGGTCTCTAATGTTCATTTTCTCCTCTCAGAGCCACCAAAGTCCTCCCGTCTCTTGGGCTTTCTAATACTCTGCAGGTATGAGATGAATTGATCTACCATGACTTCCTTTAAAGTTACCATGGAATTGATTTTTCATGTGAGTGGAAAGAGTGAGTGAAAAACCCCTCATTTGTATACATGGATAGCCGGAAATCTCAAGACCACGTATTGAAAAGATGGCCACTCCCCTCCATCCACTTGAGGTGCCAGCACATCAAGTATGATGTGTTTTACTCAAAACGCTATGACTTTCTCATCAGTGACCTAGGACCCTAGAAGAGAGGGAGGGCGTATTTTACCAATAAGCTAGAAGTAAGCAGACCAGCTGAAAAAAACAGATATAATTTAATAATTGAAAAGGAGAAACTCAAATGACCAGGTAACGTTTCACACGTCCAAAACCGGTCTGGCTAATGCAGCAAGAAGAGTGCAAAAGAGGGCAAGGGCAGCTGGATTCCCAGGTTTTCTTCCCTGGCCGCAGGCAGCCACAACCTAGCCAAAAGTGATTGGCCAAGCTTCCCTATCAAGAGAACAACTTCCTCTAAAAGGTGGTGACAGAAAAAGTTAACTCAGTTTCTTATCCATTGATAAAATTCTCCGTGCCTGAAGGTGACAGAGATGTTTTCAGAAAGAAAGAAAAGTAAGAGTCCTGGGAACAAGAGGAATACACAAATATAAACAATCAGAAATTCTTCTGGTTGAAGAAAAAGACCAGAAACAACAATATCCTTTGGTGCAAATAAAGACCATCAGAACGCATGAATGTCATCTTAATACCAAGTTCCCTATTTCCACGTTTTTCTTTATAATACACACAGTGCCTGGCAAGGTATCCCTGTGCCTATAGATGCTTGCACCAAGTACAATGGCCTGAGTTTGCCTTCCTGGGTACAGTGAAAAGAAAGAAGTGACTCCTAAAAGTAGCCTGCTAACTCCACGTGTATTTTGTGACACACATGCATAAACACATGTGCACAAAATGTAAAATATATTGAATGATTAAAAGCAAATAATGATATTTTAGGTATGTTTAACATATATGCACATGAACTAACCACAGTGTATTGTAGATAAAGAGCACTAGATAATGGCAAATGTATTACTATTGTTAAATATATTACTTTTAAAATATGATTTCACCCTGAAACCCATACTTTACTGAACCTCACCATGTGTCCCCAGCTGGCCTCAAACTCATGTCATACCCTTTGCTTCCAATCCTGAGCCCTGGGATTACAGGTGTGAGGTACCACACCTAACATCAGGATTTACTTTCTGGAGAAAGGGGGAAAAAGCAATACTGTGTAGACTATAAAATAGTAAGGACATATAACTTATAATCACTAAAATATATCAGAAAGGCTGATGAGAAATGAGAATGCTCTAAAGCTAAAATATTAAAAATAAGAATTAGAGAATCAAAATATGAGGGGCATAAGAGTGCAAATGATAGAGTAGAACATCACAACAGATACATTATCTATTAATGCATCAAACACTACAAATAAAGGATAAATATTTTATGAACAGTTACAAAAGCAAGAACAGTAATACTTTATCAGTAAGATAAAGAGATTAAGCAGTATGTTTGAGGGCTGGGAGGATGGCTCAGCAGTCAGCATCACTGACTGCTCTTCCAGAGGATCCAGGTTCAATTCCCAGCACCCACATGGCAGCTCACAGCTGGCTGTCACTAAAATTCCAGGAGATCTGGCACCCGTACACAGGCCTATATCATGCAGGTCAAACACTAACAAACATAAAATAAAAATAAGCAATTCTCTTTAAAGTAGATGAAAAAGATGCTGGCGACAGTGGTGAACCTGTCACTGCCTTTAGAATCATTTACTGCTAGTTGCTGGTAATAGTTTCTGTTCTCAGTTCAGTTTAGTCTACTTAGATTGTTGGTAGGGTTTGCAAGTTTGCTGTTTGAGCACTTAGCCCCCAGCAGGTGGCACTGTTGGAGGACTGTGTGGAGCATCCCAGGCCTGTAGCATGAGGGCAGGGCCTTTGAAGGCTGTTACACTTAGAACTCACTGAATCTGATCTGTAAACTTTGCATCCTGTCCATTGCCGCATGAGGAGTCTCCACCATGTGCTGGGGTCCCCATTAACTGCACCGTGATGGAATTGTGTGACACTTTTCCTGGGTAGGGAACCCATGTCAGACCAATTTGTGGGTAAGGAGTTTATACAACAAGGGTGATTCTAAAGCACTTGTATCACTAAAAGCCCACTCTCTCTCGGTTGAGGACCCACGAATGCTGCATCTATCTGAATCTCCAGAGGTGGTGGATGACTACAGAGCAGCATCTATCTCCAGACCAAACAGAGCTGATACACATATGACCTCACATAGACTGTGACATCTCTCACGAGATCTGCAGGAGCTCAAGCCAGAAAAATCCCAGCATGGGGGAGGGGAAGTGGCCACAAAGCCCTACTGCTAGACAAGTAGCTATTTGTGATTGATAGCTGCTTGGAGAATGAAAACAATTTTCTCAATGAAGTGACAATAGGTATAGCAAACACACCCCAGAACAGGCCCCCTGCCCAGTCCTTTCCAGGATAAATAGGACTCCATGGTTTTGTCTTTAACTTATAAACAGACAGTTTTGTTTGTTTTAAGCAAGAGCAAGATCATAATGTTAAGTTGGGAAAAGTTAGGGAAGGGAGAAAATATGATAAAAATGAATGAAAAATTAAAAAATAAGGAAAAATGAAAAGTAAAATATATATGTTGAGGTTGGGCTGAGAGGATGGCTATTGCAAAAGACCTGACTTCAGTTCCCAGATGCCAAATGGTGACTCACAATCGCCTGTTATCTAGTTCCAAGCAAACTGACACCATCTTATGATTTATGTGGGCAAATCCACAAAAACACACGGAGATAAAATACCCATACACATAAAATTAAAATAACCAAAACCTGAAATAATATGATACAACTATTGATTTCGATAGTGCTCTTAGTCATAGGAACTGAGTTAAGTTCGCAGTAACTACTAACAACCATCTGTAATGTGAGGCCATGCTGGGCTATTTAGTTCATGTTTTTTTAGCCCATGTTACATAGCAAGACATACATACACACTCACACACACACACACGTTCTCCACATTTATATATTTACTTCACTATTATTGTGACTCCATATCATAAGCATTGTTGCCATCCTCATTGTACACAAGAAACGAAAGGCCCAGAGAGACTGAATAAGTAGCTTCCAAGTCACAGAGCAACTAAGATGTTACCCATGATTTAGTCATGCCTCCTAGTCATCCTGATCATTGCGAGGTCAGGAGGCAACCT
Organism: Microtus pennsylvanicus; assembly: GCF_037038515.1. NCBI lineage: Eukaryota > Metazoa > Chordata > Mammalia > Rodentia > Cricetidae > Microtus > Microtus pennsylvanicus. Next base: position 62,229,654 of record NC_134601.1, on the reverse strand, counting down.
GTGCACTCAGGATGTAACAATATGAAGGAGGCAGTAGATACAGGAAACTGAGAAACACCTCAAGATGGCACATTCATGGCTCATGTCCTAGGGTCTGGCAAGTACTCGCTCTCCTCTCAATGATTTGGAAAAGGATCAGAACGTCAAGGCAGGGGATCCCAGATGGGCCAGATACTGGTTCTCACACTTTATTCACTAGAAGGGGTATATGAAAGAGAGATATGAGTGTGTGAGGAGAAAGTACGCAGACACTTCTTTTTCTGTTTCCCTAATTTCCTGCGGTGGACCAGAACAATATCTACCTGTGATTGGAAATGTTTCCCCAGCCTGAAAAGAATAGAATATCTTCTCGCCAGTATCTCTCTCAACATCTAGGAGTCAAAGATGTGAATGACACTTCACACAAAATGTTCCTGTGGAGCCCAGCAGTAAGGACAGGAAGGACCATGTCAGAAGGGGAGAAGAGCCAGGGCTGTGAGAACAAGACACCCAGTCACTGTGAGGAGCTGCTCTGATACGTTTCTTGGCAAATGTTGGCACGTTACCCACATTGGGCACATGATGCATGAAACTGATGTCAGGAAGCTCCTGAAATCACAGCTGGAGCCATGAATTCATACGTTCTGGGTAAAGACTAAGTCTTCAGCCATCTAGACTTGGTCTTGTGGAGATAGGAACCACAGGCAGGGCCTTAGCCTTGTGCTCCTTGCTTTCTATTCTGGAGGGCTTCCTGGTCCTAGATGGACACCCTGGTAGTCAGAGAATCTTACAGGACCTGCTCTGTTGGGATCATCTCCTTTGCTTGGCCAGAAGGGACTGTCGGTACACCCTGCGGCTCTCCCCTCTGCTCATTGTCCCTGTGTTCTTTTTCAGGCCTGACAAACCCCTCATTCTTACCTTCCAGGTTTAAGATCTGAGGATTCTGCCTCCTCCCCAGGCTGAAGCCGTCCATCTACTACTGCAGGCGGCTTCAGTTCCCTTCCTGACCAAGGCAAGAACAACTCATTCTGTGTTCATGGTCCCAGGTAGGCTGAGTTGCCCATTCTTGCTTAAATGGCTTTATTGTTGGTCAGGCCTGAAACACGAGCAAGAAAGAAACTTCCAGATGGCTAGACTCACCCTGACTGGTGTACAGTTTCATCATCTTCTCTTTCCACTCATCATGATTCTTGGAAGACTGTGCTGGTTGTTGCTGGCTGTTTTCTTCTCTGAGAGATGGTGCACTGACACATATGAGCTGAAGTATAACCAAGATCTGAGCCAGATGTCCGGATACCAGACTGTCTCCATTGTGCTGAAGGAAAGAGACTAAAAAGACCTAGGATTTGGAGTATGATGGCAGTTGACAGTGAATCTATTAGGCATAACATGAGGTCTGGGAGGGACCAACAGACCACAAAAGAAAGGCCATAGAACAATGGGTAGGCAGACTAAGGTCCTGATGTGGCATTAACATAATGATGGTGGCCTACCTGGGGTCAAGAGAAAAGGATAATGGCAGTGAGAGACTCTGGAAGAGCCAGCTCAGGACCTTCCAAACAAGATGTGACCAACAATGGGGGATGGTGGTCCATATTAGCTGGATCAGATAAAAACAGCCTCAAGACTTCCTCTGCAGGGTGGCATGCAGAGTGCTCTAACCCTTTCCCCAGTAAACGTTAAACTTAGGTTTGTCCTTTCTTTCTTTATCTCTTTCTTTCTATCTATCTATCTATTTATCTTTCTTTCTTTTTTATGTCTCTCTCTCTCATACTTTCTTTCTCAGGGTCTAAGTCAATGTTTTCAGACTATACCCACCTTCTTTTTTAGTACAGCTACTTTAAAAAAAAACTACGTTTCTGATTATCTTGTATCCCAGCTACACACTTCATCCTAGATCTGAGGGGATAGCTCAGTTAGCAAGGTGCTTGCTTTGCTAGCACGAGAACACAGATTCAACTGCCAGAATCTAAATTAAAACTCTAGTTCTGGTAGCCTGTATTTGAAATCCCAGCAAAAAAATGTGCAGATGTAATGTTCCTTGGGTTCACTGGTGAGAAGGCTTACCCTATTTTGTGAGCTTCAGACCAATGAAAGACTGTCTCAGAAAAAAAAAAGGAGGACCGCAGCTGAGAAAACACACTCAAAGCTGTCCTTAGGCATCTACCACAAGTGTGCATAGATACCCAGACCCACACCAACCCACCGACCCCCCCCACACACACACAATCAAACACACACCTACATTTGATCACCTGGTATGGATATTCTCATCCCTGGATACCCGATGAAATCATATTAGGAGCTTACATACCACACACACCACTACAACCTGACAACACCCTCTGCCACCACACACAGAGGGATGGAGAGAGAGAGAGTGAATTATGTACCTTAAGCCCAAGGTCTAATTTGATTAGCCTGAAAGGAGGTCCAGGTATCAGTGTTAAGAAATCAGGTGACAGGCGGATCTCTGTGAGTTCGAGACCAGCCTGGTCTACAGAGCTAGTTCCAGGACAGGCTCCAAAACCACAGAGAAACTCTGTCTCAAAAAATAAAAAAAAAAAACAAGAAATCAGGTGACACTACCCAACCTAATTCCAGCCTTCGGAATCCTACTTTTAGTTACCTCACTGGTTTTCTTACCAAGAGCAGAGGATCTCTATTTTTCTCTGGTCTTGACCTTAACAGCAGTTTCCCTCCTTTCTTCATTCCTTTCATCTTTCTGTCTGTCTTTGTTTCATTCATTTGTTCATTTGATCTTTTTTGTTCTCAAAAGGGAATAATTCTGATAGGATGCAGTAGCTGGTCAATTACTTAAGAGTGTAAGTAGAACAATCGAGGAGGCAAAGCATACTGGCCGAGTCGAGATGCAACAAACTAGATCCTGGTAGGCACAGGGCCTAAATTGCTCCTCTAACTGTCCATCTCTCCTTTGTCCTCCCCCTAGAATGGATACTTCTGGGAAAAGGCGTGCTTTTCTCACAAGCCCAGCTTATCTAGAATTCAATCTGTTATAAGTAAGTAGGTGTATAAGATGCAAGAATATGTAAAGAAGTGTAAGAAACAGCTGAAGTTCACCAGGCATGGTGGTGCATGTCTTTAATCCCACTACTCTGGAGGCAGAGGTAGATAAATCTCTGAGTTCTTGGACAGTCTGGTTTATAGAGAAAGTTCCAGAACAGCCAGGGCTACACAGAGATACTCAGATACACAAGAAGGAAGAAGGAAGGAAGGAAGGAAGGAAAGAGAAAGAAAGAAAGAACGAAAGAAAGAAAGAAAGAAAGAAAGGAAAGAAGGAAGGAAGGAAGGAAGGAAGGAAGGAAGGAAGGAAGAAAGAAAGAAAGAAAAAGTAAGAAAGAAAGGACAAGAAGAGACAAAGGAAAGTTTTAGGGAAAGGGTTAGAGCACTCTGCATACTACCCTAAAGAGGAAGTATTGAGGATGTTTTAATGTGATCCAACTAATATGAACCACCGTCCCCAATTGTTCATCACATCTTGTTTGGAATGTCCTGAGCTGGCCCTTCCTGAATCTCCCACTGCCATTCCCCTTCTCTCTTGAACCCAGGTAGGCTACTACCGTTATCTAATATAGGTAGTTTGTGCTGAGGAATCATTTATTATACTTCTATGGTAAAATGAAATGATAGTGTATGGAAGGGGCAGCGGGCTGCATTCCTGCCACACAGCTCCTGACTGCCTGGCTAGCTTATACCCCGAAATAACAACAGACAAACTGTATTCATTTAAATACTGCCTGGCCTATTTCTATTAATGTGTGTAGCACCACGAGGTGTGCTTACTGGGAAGATTCTAGCCTATGGCCATCTTGGGTCGGAGCTTCATTGCTTCTCCCTCAGAGAGGAGAGCTATGGTGTGTGTCTGAGATGTCTTACCTTACTGCCTCTTCCTCCCAGCATTCTGTTCTATTTACACCACCCACCTATGTTCTGACCTATCGGACCAAGCAGTTTATTAATTAACCAATGATCTTCTGACATGATTAGTGTGTTGCATCCTTCCCTCCTGTCTTTACCTCAGTGGAGTCAACTTTGGGAAGTCATGTGCACACAAGACCATGATGAGGCTTCCATAAGAAGTTCTTTTCTGAAGTAGATCACCTCCGTCATGGTTGCAGAAAACATCAAGTTCTTCATGGTGTATATTGTTCATTTTATAAAAGCTCCCTCCACAAATGCAAGCCTCACAGACATGGTGGCAGTCCTAGTTTTATTGTCTACCTAACACAGAGTCAACTGAGAGGACAGCATCTAATGAGAAACTGCCTACATCAGATGAGGAGGTTGGTCTTTGGGCACATCTGTGTGTCTTTTCCTTGATTATTAAGTCACATAAGAGGTCCCGGTCTGCTGTAGGCAATACCATTCTTAGGAAGGAAGCTCTGAATTACATAAAAGTACCAGGGAAGCATGAGCCTATGACCAAGCAAGAGAAGGGACAAAGAAACAGCGCTCTTCCTTCCAGGCTTCCCTCCTCCAGGTTCCTGCCTTGAGTTCCTGCCCGCATTTCCCCAATGATGAACTGTGACTTGGAAGCCTGTGCAAATAAACCCTTTCTTCTCTAAGCTGACTTTGTGTTGGAGTGTTTTATAACAGCCCCAGAAACTGCTAAGGTAACAGACTCTGTTGTCAGGCACGGGCAAGGGAAGGCACATCCCAGACTAGTCTGGGCTACATAACGAAACACTGAATCAAAAAGTAAAACCAAAACCATAGTAATAACCCCAAAATAAAAGTGTAAATCCACTCTTAGGAATACTGGTCGCTGACAAACATTATTAGCTATGTCATGAAGTTCCAATGCCTGACTCTGATGAATCAGAAATTCTTCAGGTTGAAGAAAAAGAATACTGAAATAAAAACATCCTTTGCTGCAAATAAAGACCATCAGGAGGCTTGAATGTCATCTTAATGCCAAGTTTCCTATTTCCACTTTTTTCCTTTAAAATATGTACAGTGGGGGGAGGGGGAGGGAAATGGGAGGCGGTGGCGGCAAGGAGGCAAAAATCCTTAATAAATAAAGAAATTTAAAAAAATAAAATAAAGTATGTATAGTGACTGGCAAGATGGCTCAGTGCGTACAGATGCTTGCACCGAGCATGATGGCCTGAGTTTGCCACCCTGGATACAGTAAAAAGAAAGAAGTGTCTCCTAAAAGTAGCCTGCAACATCCATGTGTATATTGTGACACACATGCATCAACACATAAACACAGATAAAACATAAAGTATATGTGAATGCTTAAAAGCAAGTAATGATATTTTATGTGTGTTTAACACATATGCACGTGTATTGTAGAATATGGAACACTAAAAAATCGCAAGGGGTTTCTATTGTTAAAAAGTTTTACTTTTGAAATGCGATCTCACTCTGTAACCCATATTGGCCTTAACCTCACCATGTGTCCCCCACTGGCCTCAAACTCATGTCAAACCCTTTGCTTCCACTTCTTGAGTCCTGGGATTACAGGAATGAGGCACCACACCTAACATCAGGATTTACTTTCTGGAGAAAGTGGTCAAAAAGCAATACTGTGTAGACTATAAAATAGTAAGGACATATAATTTCTAATCACTAAAACATATCAGAAAGGCTGATGAGAAATGAATGTGTTCTAATGCTAAAACATTAAAAATAAGAATTAGAGAAACAAAATATGAGGGGGTAAGAGTGCAAATGACACAGAGTAGAAAGTCACAACAGACACATTACCTATTAATGCATCAAACACTGCAAATAGAGGATAAATATTTTCTGAGCAGATACAAAAGCAAGAACTGTAATACCTTGTCCGTAAGCTAGAGAGTTTAATAAGTGTGTTTGAGGGCTGGGAGGATGGCTCAGCAGTTAGCATCACTGACTGCTCTTCCAGAGCCCCCGGGTTCAATTCCCAGAACCCAAATGGCAGCTCACACCTGGCTGTCACTACAATTCCAGGGGACCTGCCAACCTTACGAAGGCCTGTATCATGCAGGCCAAACACTCACACACGTAAAATAAAAATAAGTAATTCTCTTTAAAGTAGAAGAAAAAGATGCTGGCGACAATGGTGATGCTGTCACTGCCTTTAGAATCATTTACTGCTCATTTAGTCAGGGCTGGTTGCTGGGAATAGCTGCTGCCCTCAGTTCAGTTTAGTCTACTTAGATTGTTGGTGGGGTTTGCAAGTATGCTGTTTGAGCACTTAGCCCCCAGCAGGTGGCACTGTTGGAGGACTGTGTGGAGCATCCCAGGCCTGCAGAATGAGGGCAGGGCCTTTGAAGGCTGTTACACTTAGCACTCATTGAATCTGATCTGTAAGCTTTGCATCCTGTCCATTGCCACATAAGTAGTCTCCACCATGTGCCGCAGTCCCCATTAACAGCACCGTGATGGCATTGTTGACACTTTTCTTGGGCAGAGAACCCATGCCAGACCAAATTGTGGGTGTGGACTTTACACAACAGGGGTGATTCTAAAGAACTTGCATCACTAAAAGCCCACTCGGTCACTGGTGATGACTCATGGAGTCTGCATCTATCTGAATCTCGGGAGGTGGTGGATGACTCCAAAGTAACATCGTTCTCCAGACCCAACAGAGCTGATGCACATAGGACCTCACAGAGACTGTGAGATCACTCACAAGATCGGCAGGAGCTCAAGCCAGATAAAAGCCCTGCATGGAGGAGGGGAAGTGGCCACAAAGCCCTACACCTAGCCAAGTACCTATATGTGATGGATAGCTGCTTTCTCAATGGAGTGACACTCGAATAGCAAACACACCCCAGAACAGGCACCATGCCCAGTAGTTTCCAGTATAAATAGGACTCCATGGTTTTGTTATTGACTTATACACAGGCTGTTTTGTTTGTTTTAAGCAAGATAAAGAGCATGACGTTGAGTTAGGGGTAGTTTGGGAAGAGTGAAATATGATAAAAAATAAATGAAAAATTTAAAAATACAGAAAAAATTAAAATAAAATATATATGTTGCAGGGAGGCTGAGGGGATGGCTCTTTCAGAGTCTTATTCTTAAAAAATATCCCTGGGGTCAGTCCGCACCATAGCAAACTCGGCGGGTCCTAGCAGTGCCAGGCGCCAGTGCACCTGAGCAAGCAGCTACAGTCCACAGCGTTGGCGGCGTGTCAGACATATAAACACAGGAAATAGTTATAAATGTTTATTAATAAAGGGGGGAGAGAAGAAGGGAGAGAGAGAAGAAGAAAGAGAGAGAAAGAAGGAGAGAGAGAGGAGGAGGAGGAGGAGAGAAGAAGGGAGAGAGAGGAGGAGAGAGGCAGAGCCCCGTGTGTACACCGGGGGAGAACAAAGGGAGAGAGCAATGGCCGGCGGAGGGCAGAGGTTAAAAAGGAGTGGGCTGCCACATGGCCCGCCATCACTGCTCTGAGACCAGCAGCTGTCTCTGCCTGGGACTGGCTGCTCCAGGGCCTGCTGTCTGAGGCCACAGGGCCTGCCACCACCACTGCCCGGCCGCTGCTCTGGACTGGGAACCAACCACTGCTCCAAGACCAGCAGCTGTCTCTGCCTGGGATTGGCTGCTCCCAGGGCCCTCTGTCTGCAGCCACATGGCCCACCACCATCACCACCACAGCTTGGGCCACCGCTGTGGTACCAGCAGGCATTTCTGCCTGGGACTGGCTGCTCCCAGAGCCCGCTGTCTGCAGCCACATGGCCCGCCACCACCACCACCACCACTTGGGCCACCACTCTGGGACCAGCAGCCATTTCTGCCTGGGACTGGCTGCTCCCAGGGCCCGCTGCTTGCCACCACATGGCCCACAGCCACCATTTGGGACCTACAGCATTTCTGCTGCCTACTGCCACGGGGATCTTGGAGCATTTTTAAAAAAGAACAACACAGAGGACCTGACTTCAGTCCCCAGACCCCAAATGGTGGCTCACACTGCCTGTTATTCTGGTTCCAAGGGATATGACACCATCTTATGAGCTCCGTGGGAAAATCCAAAGACACAAACGCAAGTAAAATACCCATACACATGAAATTAAAATAAACAAAACCTGAAATAATAATAAGATACATACTTTGGTCTGGATGGTGCTCTTAACCAGCAGACCTGAGTTCAGGTTGCTGTACTTAGTAACAGCAATCTATAACTGTGAGGCCTCCCTGGGTTATTTTGCCCATGTTTATGTAGCCCATGTTATATAGCAATACATACATACACACACACACACACACACACACAGGCACACACACTCACACTTTCTCCACATAGTCTGTACACTTATATATTTACTTCACCATTACAGTGATTCCATATCACAAGTATTGTTGCCAACCACATTGTACACAAGAAGCAAAATGCCCAGAGAGGCTGAATAAGTAGCTCCCAAGTCACAGAGCAACTAAGATGTTACCCATGATTAAGTCATGCCACCTAGTCATACTGATCATTGTAAGGTCAGGAGGCAACCCGGGCACTCAGTGTATAACCATATGAAGGAGGCAGTACATACAGGAAACTGAGAAACTCCCAAGATGGCACATTCACGCCTCATGTCCTAGACTCTGGCAACTGTTTGCTCTCAGCTCTATGATTTGGCAAAGGATCAGAAAGTCAAGGCTGGGTAACCCAGGTGGGCCAGACACTGGTTCTCAGACTTTATTCACTGAAAGGGGTATATGAAAGAGAGATATGATTGTGTGAGGAAAAGTATGAGGACACAATTTTGTGTGCCTCCCTAATTTCCTGCAGTGGACCAGGACAAAGTCTACCTGTGCTTAGTAATGATGGCCCAGCCTGAACAGAACAGAAAAGCTTCTCACCAGGATCTCTGTTGACATCCAATGGTCAAGGATGTGGGGGCCAGCAGTGAAGAGAGTAAGGACCATGAGCAGAAGAGGAGAAGAGCCAGGGCTGTGAGAACAAGACACCCAGTCACTGTGAGGAGCTGCTCTGATGCGTTTCCCAGCAATTTATGTCACGTTATCCACAGTGGGCAATATGATGCCTAAAACTGATGTCACAAAGCTCCTGAAACCAGAGCTGGAGCCATGAATTCATGTGTTCCCAGGAGAGAACAAGTCTCGACCCTCCTAGTCTAGGGAATCATGAGGCTATGACCAAGCTAGAGAAGGGACAAGCTAACAGTGCTCTTCCTTCCAGGCTTTCTTCCAGCAGGTGCCTGCCTTGAGTTCCTGCCCTGATTTCCCTAGGGATGAACTGTGACTTGGATGCTTGTGCCAAATAAACCCTTTCTTCTCAAAGCTGATTTTGTGTTGGAGTGTTCTAGAACAGTCCCAGAAACTGCTACTGTGGCCCACCCTGTTGGCAGGCACAGGCAAGGGAAAGCACATTCCAGACTAGTGTGGGCTACATAATGAAACATTGAATCAAAAACTAAAACCCAAACCGTAGTGATAACCACAAAATGAAAATGTAAATCCACTTTTAGGAATAGATGAATTGATCTACGATGACTTCCTTTAAAGGTACCATGGAATTGATTTTTCGTTTGAGTGAAAAAAGGGAGGGAAAAAGCCTCATTTGTATACATGGATAGCCGGAAATCCAAAGACCACATATTGAAAAGATGGCCACTCACCTCCATCCACTTGAGGTGCTAGCACATCCAGTATGATGTGTTTTATTCAAAAAGCTGTGACTTTCTCATCAGTGACCTTGGACCCTAGAAGAGAGTGGTGGCATATTCGACTGGTACGCTAGAATTAAACAGACCAGCTTAAAACAACAGATATAATTTAATAATTGAAAACGGGGAAACTCAAACGACCGGGTAAAGGTTCCTGTGTCCAAAACAGGTCTGGAGAACACAGAAAGAAGGGTGCAAAAGAGAGCAAGGGCAGCTGGATTCCCAGGTTTTCTTCCCTGGCCCTAGGCAGCCACACCCTAGTCAAATGTGATTGGCTGAGTTTCCCCATCAAAAGACCAACTTCCTGTAAAAGGTGGTGACAGAAAAACTTTACTCAGTCTTTTATTCATTGAAAATGTTCTTCATGCCTGAAGGTGACAGAGATGTTTTCAAAAAGAAAGAAAAGTAAGAGTCCTGGGAACAAGCACAAATACACAAATGTAAACAATCAGAAATTCTTCAAGTTGAAGAAAAAGTATACCAGAAACAAGAAAATCCTTTGGTGCAAATAAAGAACATCAGAAGGCTTAATGTCATCTTAATACCAAGTTCCCTATTTCCACTTTTTCCTTTAAAATACACAAGGGCCTCGAAGATGGCCAAGTGCCTACAGATGCTTGAGTCCACCATGATGGCCTGAGTTTGCCACCATGGGTACACTGAAAAGGGAGAACTGACTCCTAAAATTTGCCTGCTACCACCACGTGTATATTGTGACACACATGCATAGATACATGTGCACAAGATATAAAATATATGTGAATGAGCCGGGCGGTGGTGGCGCACGCCTTTAATCCCAGCACTGGGGAGGCAGAGGCAGGCGGATCTCTGTGAGTTCGAGGCCAGCCTGGTCTACAGAGCTAGTTCTAGGACAGGCTCCAAAACCACAGAGAAACCCTGTCTCGAAAAAAAAAAACAAAAATATATATATATATATATATATATGTGAATGTTTAAAAGCAAGTTTTGATATTTTAGGTATGTTTAACACATATGCACATGAATTAACTACAGTGTATTTTTGAATAAAGAACACTAGAAAATGGCAAACGAATTTCTATTGTTAAAAAGTTTTACTTTTGAAATATGATCTCACCCTGTCTCCCATACTGGACTGAACCTCACTATGTGGCCCCGGCTGGCCTCAAATTTATATGAAACCCTCTTGAGTCCTGGGATTACAGGGGTGAGGCACCAAACCTACCAACAGGATTTACTTTCTGGAAAAAGGGATCAAAAAGCAATACTGTGTACACTATAAAATAGTAAGGACATATAATTTATAATCTCTAAAACATATCAGAAAGGCTGATGAGAAATGAGAGTGTTCTAAAGCTAAAACATTAAAAATAAGAATTAGAGAAACTATATATCAGTGACATGAGAATGCAAATGATAAACAGTAGAAAGTGACATCAGATAAATTAGCTATTAATGGATCAAACACTACCAATAAAGACTAAATATTTTCTGAAGAGCTATAAAAGCAAGAACAGTAATACCTTATCTGTAAGATAGAGAGTTTAATAAGTTTGTTTGAGGGCTGGGAGGATGGGTCAGCAGTTAGCATCACTGTCTACTCTTCCAGGGGACCAAGGTTCAATTCCCAGCACCCACATGACAGCTCGCAACTGGCAGTCACATGAGGAGTCTCCACCATGTACCGCGGTCACCATTAACAGCACCATCGTTGCACTGTGTGACATTATTACTGGGTAGGGAACCCATGCCAAACCAAACTGTGAATGAAGAGTTTACACAAACAGGGGTGACTCTAAAGCACTTACATCACTAAAAGCCCACTCCGTCATGGGTGATGACTCACGAATTCTGCATCTATCTGAATCTCCGGAGGTGGTGGATGACTCCAAAGGAACATCGTTCTCCAAAACCAACAGATCTGATGTACATAGGACCTCACAGAGACTGTGAGATCACTCACGAGATCTGCAGGAGCTCAAGCCAGATAAAATCCCAGCCTGGAGGAGGGGAAGTGGCTCAAAGCCCTACACCTAGCAAGTAGCTGTTAGATGGATAGCTGCTTTCTCAATGGAGTGACACTGGGTATGGCAAAGAAACCCGAGAACAGGCCACATGCACAGTAGTTTCCAGTATAAATAGGACTCCATGGTTTTGTTGTTGACTTATAAAAGGACTGTTTTGTTTGTTTTAAGCAAGAGAAAGAGCATAAGGTTAAGTTGGGAGGAGTTGGGGAAGGGGGAAAATATGGTAAAAATAAATGTAAAATTTAGAAATGTAGTAATAGGGGCGGCAGGGCTGCGTCCCCAAACACCCCAGCCGCCTGCCCGGCTCGGCTAGCTTATGCCCCGAAATAATTACACAGACACTGTATTCTTTTAAACACTGCTCTGGCCCATTTCTAATCATCTGTGTAGCGCCCCTAGGTGCGCTTACCGGGAAGATTCTAGCCTAAGTCCATCCTGGGTCGGAGCTGGGGCATGGTGTGCGTCTTCCCTGGAGCAGGTAGCATGGCGTCTCTCTTGCGTCTGCTCCCGAGAGGAGAGCTGTCGAGTCTGACCTCACTTCCTCTTCCTCCCAGCGTTCTGTTCTGTTTACTCCACCCACAGGGCCAAACAGTTTCTTTATTGCTTAACCAATGAAATCAACAGATTGATATGACACTCCCACATCACTTCCCCTTTTTCTGTTTAAACAAAAAAAGGAAGGCTTTAACCTTAACATAGCAAAATTACATATAACAAAACAGTTATAAGTAAAAGTTACATCAGAAACATTTATACATATAACAAAATTGACCTTAAATCTCTATCAATGCAAATTATTCATACCTATATCATTTCCCCCTTTAAATGTAAAAGAACATTTATAAACAATATTTTGGGAACATGGGCGCAGTTTTTTCTCTCCAAACTGCTTCCTGCTGAATGGGGGCGTTGTTAATGATTTTAGGGTGTAACCTGTGTGCCAGGTTTATCTCAGTTGGCAGTTGAGCAAGGCAATTTTCTGAAGATGTTCACAGCAACCCTTCAGGAGGACGTGGTCCATCATACCAAATCGGAATAGAAGAAATCCATAGAGTCTCATCCTCTGTGAAAACAAAAGAAGACTCTCTCCAAAGCATCATATCCTTAGACCCAAATTCTGAAATCATACCCTCATGATATCCGTTCTGGTTCCACTTGGCAGCCCATATAATGAAATGTCTCTCTGTACTTAGCTCCTTCACAGTCAAAAATTTTAAAGAAAACACAATGTACATAATCCAGACTCTCTGTGAATTTTCCATCTTTACGCGGCTTATTTTTATTTATATCTATAACTATCTGTACTCTGTCTCTTTAAAGACTTTACTTTTACTTTTTTCTTTTTAAACCATTAACTTTATTCTCTATATTCTTTTTCTTCTCTCTCCCAAGCCAACGTACATTTATCCAACAGTGTGACTCATTTAGTAGTCTGAATCTGTCCTATTGTGAATCTGTAATTTTTTACTATCCAGGAGCAGTTTTGATTTGCGCCTTTAAATCACTAGGCGCTAAGCTGCAACATTTCTAGGTTAACTTTTTGCTTTTTGAGCGCATATCTTTGACCTGGAATAACCCTGTAGACCAGGCTGTCTTTGAACTCTCAGAGATCCGCCTGTCTCTGCCTCCCAGGCATTGGGATTAAAGGCGTGTGCTACTACACCTTGAACTCACAGAGATCTGTTTATCTCTGCCTTCTAAGCACTGGGATTAAAGGCGTGTGCTACCACACCTTGAAGTCACAGAAGTTTGCTTTAAGAATTTTAACTTTTAGTCTGCATATATTTTTAACACACTTTAAACCATTCAGAAATTTTCTGTCTTTGAATCTCTCTTTACTGTATATCTCTCTTTTTCTGATGACAAGAGCCTTTAATTTGCCAAGCAATATCAGTAGGACTAAAGGTGTGGCTTTGACAGCTGGATCCTTAGCTTTCCAGCCTCATGGCTGATATACAGGCTGTAGCCACATTTATAGCATTTCAAGGTCCCTGCCAGCCAGCGAGCTACAACAGACAACACTCAAATCCTCTCTCGGTAGCCAGCCTTCCTGCCTCAAACAGTCAGAGTTTGCCCTGGCAGGATGGCCCAGAAAGCCAGCATTTTTAAATGGCGCAGCTTTTTTCCTGCTACGGCTGAAAACCGAAAAGCATGTGTTCAGCTTTTCATCAACACCGTTTAAGTGTTTCGTGGCAGGACCTCTTAATGAGCTGCAGGGTTTTGCAGCTAAAGCTGAGTCAGGAAGCCTCTTGGGGCTACCAGGTAGGAGCGGCACTCAGCACTTTAATTCTGAGACTGAGCATGCAGCACAGAAATTCTTTTCATCAAAGTTACATCCAAATCTGAAACGCAGAGCACTGCGCAGTCTGAAAACACGTCCCTGTATGGCGGCAGGAATCCGCCATGCTCTTCCGCCTGCCTAAGCCTGATTCTGCCTTCTGCCCAGGAGCAGGCGGGGAGCTCTGAGTCATCGTCACGGTCTCAGAGCACTCTCCTTCCGATCCCAAGCGGGAACACAAACATAAAGCCAGAGTTTGCACTGGCGGCACAGCCCCAGGAAGCTGCGTTAAGATAACGCAGCTTTTTTTTCTGCTGCTGTTGCCAAATCAGGAAATCTCTCTACAGCACGCCACCAACAAACAGCAAAAATCTGTGTTAAACTCTCTCTCCCTTATTTTTAAGCCTTCTCAAGTTTTTTGTGGACTCAGTTAGCCACACGTCTGGGCGTCATCTGTAGTAATAGGGGCGGCAGGGCTGCGTCCCCAAACACCCCAGCCGCCTGCCCGGCTCGGCTAGCTTATGCCCCGAAATAATTACACAGACACTGTATTCTTTTAAACACTGCTCTGGCCCATTTCTAATCATCTGTGTAGCGCCCCTAGGTGCGCTTACCGGGAAGATTCTAGCCTAAGTCCATCCTGGGTCGGAGCTGGGGCATGGTGTGCGTCTTCCCTGGAGCAGGTAGCATGGCGTCTCTCTTGCGTCTGCTCCCGAGAGGAGAGCTGTCGAGTCTGACCTCACTTCCTCTTCCTCCCAGCGTTCTGTTCTGTTTACTCCACCCACAGGGCCAAACAGTTTCTTTATTGCTTAACCAATGAAATCAACAGATTGATATGACACTCCCACATCACTTCCCCTTTTTCTGTTTAAACAAAAAAAGGAAGGCTTTAACCTTAACATAGCAAAATTACATATAACAAAACAGTTATAAGTAAAAGTTACATCAGAAACATTTATACATATAACAAAATTGACCTTAAATCTCTATCAATGCAAATTATTCATACCTATATCATAGAAATAAAGAAAAGTTAAAAGAAAAATATATATAATGATGAGGCATTGAGGAGATGGCTCTTGCAGAGGACCTGACTTCAGTCCCAAGACCCCAAATGTTGGTTCACAACTGCATGTTATTCCAGTTCCATGGGATATGACAGCATCTTATGACTTCAGTGGGCAAATCCACAGACACACACGCAGGGAAAATATCTATACATATAAAATTAAAATAAACAAAACCTGAAATAATAATAATAAGCTATATCTTTTGATCTGGATAGTGCTCTTAGCCAGAGGAACAAAGTTCAGTTTGCAGAAACTACTAACAGCCATGTGTGACTGTGAGGCCACCCTGGGCTATTCAACCAATGTTACATAGCAAGACATACATACGCACAAACACAAAAACACACACACAAACACACACACATTCTCCACATAGTCTGTACACTTATATATTTACTTCACCATTAGAGTGACTCCATATCATAAGTATTGTGCCATCCACGTTGTACACAATAGCAAAAGGCCCAGAGAGGCTAAATAAGTAGCTCCCAAGTCACAGAGCAACTAAGATGTTACCCATGATTAAGTCATGCCTCCTAGTCATCCTGATCATTGTGAGGTCAAGAAGCAACATGGGCCATCACTATGTAACCATATGAAGGAGGCAGTAGATACAGGAAACTGAGAAACACCCAAAATGGCACATTCACGGCTCATTTCCTAGATTCTGACAACTACTCACTCTCAGCTCTATGATTTGGAAAAGGATCAGAAAGTCAAGGCAGGGGTCCCAGGTGGGCCAGATACTGGTTCTCAGACTTTATTCACTGGAGGGGTATGAGTGTGTGAGGGGAAAGTGCACAGACACCTGTTTGTCTGCCTCCCTAATTTCCTGCGGTGGACCAGAACAAAATCGACCTTTGGAAATGTTGGCCCAGCCTGAGAAGAACAGAAAAGCTTTTCACCAGTATCTCTTTGGACATCTAGTGGTTGTAGATGTGAATGACACCTCATACAAAAAGTTCCTGTGGGGCCAAACAGTGAGGACAGGAAGGACCATGAGCAAAAGGGGAGAAGAGCCAGGGCTGTGAGAACAAGAAACAGCCAGTCACTGGGAGGATCTGCTCTGATGCGTTTCCTGGCAACTGTTGTCACGTTATCCACAGTGGGCGCTATGTTACAGAAAACTGATGTCACAAATCTCCTGAAACTAGAGCTGGATTCATGAATTCATGTGTTCAAGGTAGAGAACAAGTTTCCACCCATCTAGCCTTGGTCTTGCGGAGATAGGAACCACAGAAAGGGCCTTAGCCCTGTTCTTCCTGCTTTCTATTCTGGAGGGCTTCCGGGCTCGAGATGGGCACCTCTGGGAGTCAGAGAATCTTAGAGGACCTGCTCTGTAGGGACCATCTCCTTTCCTTGGACAACAGGGACAGGTAGTACAACCTGCTGCTCTCCCCTCTGTTCAGCATCCCTGGGGCCTTTCTCAGGCCTGACTAACCCCTCATTCTTACCTTCCAGGTTTAAGGTCTGAGGATTCTACCTCCTCCCCAGGCTGAAGCCGTCCATCTACTATTGCAGTCGGCTTCAGTGCCCTTCGCGACCATGGCCAGACCCACTCGTTCTGTCCAAATGGTCCTAGGTAGGCTGTGTTGCCCACTCTTGCTTAAAATGCTTTTGTTGGTCAGGCCTGAAACATGAGCAAGAAAGTAACTTCCAGATGGCTAGACTCACCCTGACTGGTGTATAGTTTCATCATCTTCTCTTTCCACTCAGCATGATTCTGGGAAGCCTGTGCTGGCTGTGGCTGGCTGCTTTCTTCTCTGAGAGCTGGTGCACTGCCCCAAATGAGCTGAGGAATAACCAAGATCTGAGCCAGATGTCCGGAAACCAGACTGTCCGCATTGTGCTGAAGGAAAAACACAAAAAGACCTAGGATTTGAGTATGATGGCAGTTGCCACTGAAGCTATTAGGCATAAGGTGAGCTCTGAGAGGACCAACAGACCACAAAAGACATGCCATAGAACAATGGGTAGGCAGCCTAGGGTCCTAAGTGACATAAAGTTAATGTGGTGGCCTACCTGGGGTCAGGAGAGTAGGAAAATGGCAGTGGGAGACTAGGGATGGCCCAGCTCAGGTCCTTCCAAACAGGATGTGACCAACAATGGGTGCGATGGTCCATAATAGCTGGATCAGATTAAAATAGTCTCAAGACTTCCTCTGCAGGGTAGCATGCAGAGTGTTCTAAACCCATCCCCTAGTAAACTTTCAACTTAGCTTTGTTCTCTCTCTCTCTCTCTCTCTCTCTCTCTGTCTCTCTCTCCCTTCCTTTCTTTCTTCATTTTTTTGATTTCTACCTTTTTTCTTATTTTTTTCTCAGTTTCTCGGTGTAGTTCTGAATATCCAGGAACATTCTCTAAAAAACAGACTGGCCAAGAACTCAGAGATTCATGTGTCTCTGCCTTCAGAGTGCTAGGATTAATGGCATGCACCACCATAACTGACAAACTTCAGCTGTTTCTTAAACTTCTTTACATATTCTTGCATCTTATACACCTACTTACTTATAACAGATTGAATTTTAAGTAAGCTGGACTTCTCAGAAAAGCACACACTTTTTCTAGAAGTATCCATTCTAGGGCGAGCACAAAGGAGATATGGACAGTGAGAAGAGAAATTTAGGCCCTGTGCCCACTAGAATTTAGGTTGCTGCATCTTTACTCGGCCAGTCTGCTTTGCCTCCTTGACTGCTCTGTTAGACTCTTGAGTACTTGACCAACTACTGCAACCTATCAGAATTCTTCTCTTTTGAGAACAAGAAGGATCAAATGAACAAAGGAATGAAACAAAGACACAGAAAGATGAAAGGAAGAAAGAGAGAAAGGAAGAAAGAGACTGCTGGTAAGGTCAAGAGCAGAGAAAAAGAGAGATCCTCTCCACTTAGTAAGAAAACCCGCAAGGAAACTGGAAGTAGGAGTCAGGAGGCCGGAATTAGGTTGAGCAGTGTCACCTGATTTCTTAGCACTGATACCTGGACCTCCTTTCAGGCTAATCAAATTAGACCTTGGGCATAAGGTACATAATTCATTCTCTCTCTCTCTCTCTCTCTCTCCCTCCCTCCCTCCCTTCATCCTCTGCGTGTTGGGGGGAGGTTGTTGTGAGGTTGTAATGATGTGTGGGATATGTAAGCTCCTAGTATGACTTCACAGCTTATCCAGGGAAGAGAATAACCACACCGGGTGATCAAATATAGGTGTGTGTGGCAGTGGTGTGCGTGGGTGGGTGTGGGTTTCTGTGCACACTTCTGGTAGATGCATAAGAACAGCTATGGGTGTGTTTTCGCAGGTGCTGTCTATTTTTTTCTTAGACAGGGTCTTTATTTGCCTGAAGCTGACAAAATGGGGTAAGTGGTCTGACTGGTAAACCCAAGGAACATTATGACTTCACAGTTTTGTGCTGGATTTTAAGTACAGACTACCAGAACTTTAGATTTTACTTAGATTCTGGGAGTGGAATTTGTGTCCTCGTGCTTGCAAAGAGACCACCTTGCTAACTGAGCTATCCTTCAGATGCTAGGATGAAGTTTTATTTGGGATACAAGATAATCAGACATGTAGTTTTTAAAAAGTGGATGTACTAAAAAAAAGAGACTATATTCTGAAAATATTAACTTAGACCCTGAGAGTTAAGTGTGCAGAGCAGCGACTGACTGTAGCATGGAAGAAGGAGTCCTCTTTAGCTGGATAGATGCAAGTGCCTGCCCTGTCAGTAGACCTCCCACACTCTCGGTACTCTAGAGTCTCCAGAGGCTACGGAACCACATGTAACTGGGACAGAATCACACACAGCTGAAAAGGAAAAGCCTCAAGAGAGACTGGAATCTCAGGTGAGAGTCTAATAACACCTGCCCAAAGCCTTGTATAAAGAAACTTCAGCAGGAAGGTGTTGGTCGCATGTATAACAGGGAAGCTGAGTAAGCCATGGAAAGCAAGGCAGTAAGCAGCATTCCCGCCATGACCTCTGTATATTGGTATAGTTGTGTTTAAATGAATAAAGCTTGCCTGAAGATAAGCGGGCAAAGCAGCCACACTCCTCAGCTATATGGGACAGGGCAGGGGATGGGGTGGCACACACCTATAATCCTAGAACTGGGAAGACAGAGGCAGGCAAATTTCTGTTAGTTACAGGCTATCCTGAAATATACAAGATTAATACAGAAACAGATCCAGGTGGTGTTGGTTTACACCTTTAATCTCAGTGTTTCAGAGTCACACACTTTTAATCCCAGCACTAGGGAGTTGGACACAGGAGCAATATGCTGAGCAGAGAGGAAAATAAAGGAGAAGAGACAGGAACTCACTGGAGTATGGAGTGTGAGGATTTGTGGTGACAAGACCTTGCCCTTTGAGTCTGAACACTTGGTAGGGTAAAAGGTCTCTCTAGTGGTTTGCTGCTTTGCTTTTCTGATCTTTAGCTTGGACCCCAATACTTGTCTCTGGGTTTGTTTTATTCTGCTACACCTTCTACTTTGATTCCTGCTTTAAGATTCCTTCCCTGAGTTCCTTTCACTTAAATAAATCTTTTCAACTTGACTTTGAACACAGTGATTACAATTTAAAACTAAGACAGCATATTCCCAAGTGAGGGATAAACCAGACACCTTACACCTCACATTTGAGCCATCCATAATCTTCAGTGTGTCACATACCCTGCATTCAGAGTCTCTAACCACCATAAGGCCACTTCCTTTTAAGAAAATTTTTTTTAATTTTAGAGATTTATATTTTATGGAAAAGTTGCAAAAAAAAAAAGACAGAATATTTACAAATGCCATGCTGCTGGTTGATTCTTTTGTTACTACTTTGAGTAGATGTGTCAAAACTGAGCCAATCAGGGCATTCCTAATTACTGAATCCATGGTTTATTGAGATTTCCTTACCTTTTACCATTACTCTTTACAATTGTGCATTAGATAATCCCGCGAGGAGCCTAATTCATACAACAGTGTGGTTCACATGGCTTTCCTGTAAGACCATGTCGTGTGTGTGTGTGTGTGTGTGTGTATGTGTGTGTGTATGTGTGTGTGTAGTTTGTTCTGAGAAATCATTTCTTAGACTTCTAGGG
Organism: Microtus pennsylvanicus; assembly: GCF_037038515.1. Lineage (NCBI taxonomy): Eukaryota > Metazoa > Chordata > Mammalia > Rodentia > Cricetidae > Microtus > Microtus pennsylvanicus. Next base: position 62,209,624 of record NC_134601.1, on the reverse strand, counting down.
TAAAATGAAACATTAGTGTGTTGCATCCTTCCCTCCTGTCTTTAACTCAATGGAGTCACATTTGGGAAGAGCATGCGCACACTACACCATGATGAGGCATCCATAAGAAGTTCTTTTCTGAAGTAGATCACCTCCATCAAGGTTGCAGAGAACATCAAGTTCTTCATGTTGTATATTGTTCATTTTATAAAAGCTCCCTCCAGAAATGGAAGCCTCACAGGCATGTTGGCAGTCCTAGTTATTTTTTGACCTACCACAGTGTCTACTGAGAGGGAATCCTCTAAGGAGAATCTACCTATATCAGATTAGGAGGTTGGTCTTTAAGCACATCTGCACGTGGCTTCCTTGATTATTAACTCAAATAAGAGGTCCCGCCACCTTAGGCAATACCATTCCTAGGGAGGAGGCTCTGGGTTAGATAAAAGTACCAGGGAAGCATGAGCCTATGACCAAGCTAGTGAACAGACTAGCAAACAGCGCTCTTCCTTCTAGGCTTCCTCCTCCAGGTTCCTGCCTTGAATTCCACAGTGATGAACTGTGACTTGAAAGCCTGTACCAAATAAACCCTTTCTTCTCTAAGCTGATTTGGTGTTGGAGTGTTTTAAAACAGTACCAGAAACTGCTACTGTAGCCTACTCTGTTGGCAGGCACGGACAAGGGAAGGCACATTCCAGACTAGTCTGGCCTACATAATGAAACACGGAATCAAAAACTAAAACCAAAACCGTATTGATAAACACAAAATGAAAGTGTAAATCCACTCTTAGGAATACAGGTCGCTGAACAACAGTATTCTGCTGTGTCATGGTATGCCAATGCCTGTCTCTAATGTTCATTCTCTCCTGTCAGACCCACCAAAGTCCTCCCGTCTCTTGGGCTTTCTAATACTACTGCAGGTATGAGAGGAATTGATCTACCATGACTTCCTTTAAAGGTAGCATGGAATTGATTTTTCGTGTGAGTGGAAAGAGTGAGTGAAAAAAGCCTCATTTTTATACATGGAGAGCCGGAAATCCCAAGACCACGTATTGAAAAGATGGCCACTCCCCTCCATCCACTTGAGGTGCTAGCACATCAAGTATGATGTGTTTTATTCAAAACGCTGTGACTTTCTCATCAGTGACCTTGGACCTTAGAAGAGAGGGAGGGCGTATTTTACCAATAAGCTAGAATTAAGCAGACCAGCTGAAAAAAACTGATATAATTTAATAATTGAAAATGAGAAACTCACACGACCAGGTAAATTTTCCCACGTCCAAAACCAGTGTGGCTAACTCAGTCTCTTACCCATAGATAACATTCTTCATGCCTGAAGGTGACAGAGATGTTTTCAGAACGAAAGAAAAGTAAGAGTCCTGGGAATAAGAGGAATACACAAATACAAACAATCAGAAATTCTTCTGGTTGAAGAAAAAGACCAGAAACAACAATATCCTTTGGTGCAAATAAAGACCATCAGAAGGCTTGAATGTCATCTTAATACCAACTTCCCTATTTCCTCATTTTTCTTTATAATACACACAGTGCCTGGCAAGACGGCCCAGTGCCTACACATGCCTGCGTCAAGCACAATGGCCTGAGTTTGACTCCATGGGTTCAGTGAATAGAAAGGAGTGACTCTTAAAAGTAGCCTGCTACCTCCACTTGTATATTTTGGCAGGCATAAATACATGTGCACAAAATGTAAAATATATGTGAATGCTAAAAAGCAAATAATGATATTTTAGGTATGTTTAACATATATGCACATGAATTGACCACAGTGTATTGTAGAATAAAGAGCACTAGAACAGGGCAAATGAATTCCTATTGTTAAAAAGATTTACTTTTGAAATATGGTCTCACCCTGTAAACTATAATAAACTGAACCTCACCATGTGACCCCTCCTGGTCTCAAATTCATGTCAAACCCTTTGATTCCACTTCTTGAGTCCTGGGATTACTCAAGGGGTATGTGAAAGAGAGATATGAGTGTGTGAGGAGAAAGTACGCAGACACTTGTTTGTCTGCCTCCATGATTTCCTGTAGTGGACCAGAACAAAGTCTACCTGTGATTGGAAATGTTGGCCCAGCCTGAGAAGAACAGAAAAGCTTCTCGCCAGTATCTCTGTCAACGTCTAGTGGTCGAAGATGTGAATGACACCTCACTCGGAATGTGCCTGTGGGGTCCAGCGGTGAGGACAGTAAGGACCATGACTAGAAGGGGAGAAGATTCAGGGCTGTGAGAACAAGACACCCAGTCACTGTGAGGAGCTGCTCTGATGCGTTTCCTGGCAATTGTTGTCATGTTGTCCACAGTGGGCACTATGATGCATAAAAGTGATGTCACAAAGCTCCTGAAACCAGAGCTGGAGCCATGAATTCATGTGTTCACAGTAGAAACCAAGTGTCCACCCTTCTAGCCATGGTTTTGTAAAAATAGGAACCACAGGAAGGGCCTTAGCCCTGTGCTTCCTGCTTCCTATTCTGGACGGCTTCCGGGTGCTTGATGGACACCCCTAGGATCAGAGAACCTGACAGGACCTGCCCTTTTGGGACCATCTACTTTCCTTGGCCAGAATGGACTGGCGATACACCCTGCCACTCTCCTCTCTGTTCAGCATCCCTGGGGCCTTTCTCAGGCCGGACTAACACCTTATTCTTACCTTCCAGGATTAAGGTCTGAGGATTCTGCCTCCTCCCCAGGGTGAAGCCTTCCATCTACTACTGCAGTCGGCTTCAGTGCCCTTCCCGACCACAGCCAGACCAACTGGTTCTGTCCCAATGGTCCCAGATAGGCTGTGTTGCCCACTCTTGCTTAAAATGCTCTTGTTGGTCAGGTCTGAAACATGAGCAAGAAAGTAACTTCCAGATGGCTAGACTCACCTGGACTGGTGTACAGATTCATCATCTTCTCTTTCCACTCAGTATGATTCTGGGAAGCCTGTGCTGGCTGATGCTGGCTGCTTTCTTCTCTGAGAGCTGGTGCACTGCCCCAAATGAGCTGAGGAATAACCAAGATCTGAGTCAGATGTCTGGACACCAGACTGTCTCCATTGTGCTGAAAGAAAAAGACTAAAACACCTTGGATTTGGAGTATGATGGCAGCTGCCAGTGAAGCTATTACGCATAATGTGAGCTCTCGGAGGACCTACAGACCACATACAATGGGTAGGCAGCCTAGGATCCTGACATGCCTTGAAGATAATGGTGGTGGCCTACCTGGGGTCAAGAGAGAAGGAGAATGGCAGTGGGAGACTCTGGAAGAGTCAGCTCAGGTCCTTCCAAATAGGATGTGACTAACAATGGGCGCGGTGGTCCATATTAGCTGAATCAGATTAAAACATCCTCAAGACTTCCTCAGCACGGTGGCATCTAGAGTACCCTAACCCTTTCCCCTAGTAAACTTTCAATTTAGCTATATTCTTTCTCTCTTTCTTTCTTTCTTTCTTTCTTTCTTTCTTTCTTTCTTTCTTCCTTCCTTCCTTCCTTCCTTCCTACCTTCATTCCTTCCTTCGTTTCTTCCTTCTTTCTTCCTTTCTTTTTTCTTTCTTTTTTTGTTCCTTCCTTCTCTTTCTTCCTTGCTTCCATCCTTCCTTCTTTGATTCCTTCCTTCTTTCTTGTTTATCTGAGTTTCTCTGTGTAGCCCTGGCTGTTCTGAATCATTAGCTCCAAACCAGACTGGCCAACAACTCAGAGATTCATCTGCCTCCAGAGTTCTGAGGTTAAAGGTGTGCACTACCATGCCAGGCAAACATCAGCTGTTCCTTAAACTTCTATACATATTCTTGCATCTTATACACGTACTTGCTTATAACAGATTGAATTCTAGTTAAGCTGGGCTTCTGAGAAAAGCACAGCCTTTTCCAAGGAGTATCTATTCTAGGGAGAGCACAAAGGAGACATGGACAGTGAGAAGAGAAATTGAGGCCCTGTGCCCATGAGAATTGGGGTTGCTGTATCTCAACTTGGCCCGTTTGCTTTGCCTCCATGATTGCTCTGCTGACACTCTTTAGTACTTGTCCAACCACTGCATCCTATCTGAATTCTTCTCTTTTGAGAACAAGAAGGATCAAATGAACAAATGAATGAAAGAAAGACAGACAGAAAGAAGAAAGGAAGGAAGGAAGGAAGGAAGGAAGGAAGGAAGGAAGGAAGGAAAGAAGAGACTGCTCCTAAAGTCAAAACCAGAGAAAAACAGAGATGCTCTCCACTTAAAAAGAAAAACCAAAAAAAAAAATTAAAAAAAAAAGAAAAAACAAAAACCAGTGAGATAACTGGAAATAGGAGTCAGAAGGCTGGAATTAGGTTGGGTAGTATCACCCAAAAGTTGGAAAAGGAGCCAACCCCTAGAGAGACCTTTTACCTCTACCAAGTGTTCATATTCAAAGGGCGAGGTCCTGTCACTAGGAATGCTCACACTCCACACTCCAGTGAGTGCCTGTTTCTTCCCATTTATATTCCTCACTCTGTGCAGAATGTTCTCCTGTCTCCAACTCAAAGTGATGGGATTAAAAGTGTGTGATCCCAAACACTGAGACTAAAAGTGTAAAAAACCATCACCTGGATCTGTTTCTGGATCAATTTTGTATAGCCCAGGATAGCCTGGAACACACAGAGATTTGCCTGCCTCTGTCTTCCAAGTCCTGGGATTAAAGGGGTGTGCTACCGCCCCCTTGTCCTGTTTGGCCGACGAGTGTGGCTGCTTTGCCTCCGGATATTCAGGCAAGCTTTATTCATTTAAACACAAATATACCAGTATACAGAGGCCATGGCAGGAATGCTGCTTACTGCCTTGCTTTCCATGGCTTACTCAGCTTCCCTGTTATACACCCTACCACCACCTGCCTCCTGAAGTTTCTTTATACAATACTTGGGGCCGGTGTCATTAGACTCTCATCTGAGATTCCAGCTTCTCCTTGAGGCTTTTCCTTTTCAGCTGTGTGAGATTTTGTCCCAGTTACATGTGGTTCCGTAGCCTCTGGAGACACTAGAGTACCGAGAGTGTAGAAGGTCGACTGACAGGCAGGCACTTCCATCTGTTCGACTCCAGAGAAAGCCTAAATCTTCCATGCTGCAATCAGACTTTTCTGTGCTGTCGCTGCTCTGCACCTGTAAGTAATCCCTCATCCGTTAGCTGTAAGTTTTCAACTCTGGCTCACCAAGTTGGGTTTTGGTGGAATAATACCTTGGTCTGTTGGAGGCCTAGCTGATTTGGGAAACAGTTAACTCTCAGGGTTTAAATCAATGATTTCAGAATAGACCCATTTTTTTTTAGTACATGCACTTTTTTTTAGTACATCCACTTTTTTTTAAAAAAAAAAAAAACTACATTTCTGATTATCTTGTATCCCAACTAAACACTTCATCCTAAACGTGAGAAAATAGCTCAGTTAGCAAGGGGCTCTCTTTGCAAGCATGAGGACACAAATTCAACTGCCAGAATCTAAATAAAAACTCTAGTTCTGGTAGCCTGTACTTGAAATCCCAGCACAAAACTGTGCAGATGTAATGTTCCTGGGGTTTACTGGTGAGAAGGTTTACCCTATTTTGTGAGCTTCAGGCCAATGAAAGACTGTGTCTCAGAAAAAAAAAAGTGGATAGCACCTGAGAAAACACACCCAAAGCTGTCCTTAGGCATCTAGCACAAGTGTGCACAGATACCCACACCCACATCAACCCACCGAACTCCCCCCCACACACACGCATACATACACACACACACCTACATTTGATCACCTGGTGTGGAGATTCTCTTTTCTGGATAGCCTGTGAAATCATACTAGGAGCTTACATACCCCACACACCAATACAACCTGACAACACCCTCTGCCACCAAACACAGAGGGATGGAGAGAGAGAGAGTGAATTATGGACCTTATGCCCAAAGGCTAATTTGATTAGCCTGAAAGGAGGTCCAGGTATCAGTACTAAGAAATCAGGTGATACTAACCAACCTAATCCCAGCTTCCTGAATCTTACTTTTAGTTACCTCACCGGTTTTCTTACTATGTGCAGAGGATCTCTATTTCTCTGTGGTCTTGACCTTAACAGCAGTTTCCTTCATCTTTCTGACTGTCCTTCTTTCATTCATTTGTTCATTTGATCCACTTGGTCTCAAAAGGGAATAATTCTGATAGGATTCAGTAGTTGGTCAAGTACTCAAGAGTGTAAGCAGAGCAATTATGGAGGAAAAGCAAACTGGCCAAATTGAGATACAGCAACCTACATTCTAGTGGGCCCAGGGCCTAAATTTCTCTTCTCACTGACCATCTCTTATATGTCCTCCCCCAAGAATGAATACTTCTAGGAAAAGTTTGTGCTTTTCTCAGAAGCCCAGCTTACCTAGAATTCAATCTGTTATATGTAAGTACATGTATAAGATGCAAGAATATGTATAGAAGTTTAAGAAACAGCTGATGTTTGCCAGGCATGGTGGTGCACGCCTTTAATCCCAGTACTTTGGAGGCAGAGGTAGATAAATCTCTGAGTTTGTGGACAGTCTGGTTTATGTAGAAAGTTCCAGGACAGCCAGGGCTACACAGAAAAACTCATATACACAAGAAGGTAAAAAGGAATGAAGGAAGGAAGGAAGGAAGGAAGGAAGGAAGGAAGGAAGGAAGGAAGGAAAAGACAAGAAAAGACGAAGGAAAGTTTCCCGGGGGAAATGGTTAGAGCATTCTGCATGACACCCTGCGGAGGAAGTATTGAGGCTGTTGTAATCTGATCCAGCTAATATGAAGCAACGTCCCCCATTTTTGATCATATCCTGTTTGGCCCTCCCTGACTCTACCACTGCCATTCTTCTACTTGACCCAAGTTAGGCCACCACCATTAACTGATATATATAGTTTGGGCTGAGGAATCATTTCTTAGACTTCTAGGGTAAAATGAAACGTTAGTGTGTTGCATCCTTCCCTCCTGTCTTTACCTCAGTGGAGTCACCTTTGGGAAGAGCATGCACACACTACACCTTGATGAGGCTTCCATAAGAAGTTCTTCTCTGAAGTAGATCAGCTCCGTCATGCTTACAGAGAACATCAAGTTCTTCATGTTGTATATTGTTCATTTTATAAAAGCTCCCTCCAGAAATGGAAGCCTCACAGACATGGTGGCTGTCCTAGTTTTATTGTCTATCTACCACAGTGTCAGCTGAGAGGGAATCCTCTACTGATAAACTGCCTACATCAGATGAGGAGGTTGGTCTTTGGACACATTTGTGTGTGGTTTCCTTGATTATTAACTCACATAAGAAGTCCCAGTCTGCTGTAGGCAATATCATTCCTAGGGAGGAGGCTCTGGGTTAGATAAAAGTACCAGGAAAACACGAGACTCTGACCAAGCTAGAGAAGGGACAAGCTAACAGCACTCTTCCTTCCAGGTTCCTGCCTTGAGTTCCTGCCCCGATTTCCCCAGGGATGAACTGTGACTTGGAAGCCTGTGCCAAATAAACCCTTTCTTCTCTAAGCTGATTTTGTGTTGGAGTGTTTTAGAACAGCGCCAGAAACTGCTACTCTGACAGACCCTGTTGGCAGGCACAGGCAAGGGAAGGCACATTCCAGACTAGTCTGGGCTACATAATGATACACTAAATCAAAAACTAAAACCAAAACCGTATTGATAAACACAAAATGAAACTGTAAATCCACTCTTAGGAATACAGGTTCTGCTGTGTCATGTTATGCCAATGCCTGTTTCTAATGTTCATTCTCTCATCTCAGAGCCATCTAAGTCCTCCCATCTCTTGGCCTTTCTCTAATACTACTGCAGGTGTGAGATGAATTGATCTACCATGCCTTCCTTTAGAGGGACCATGAAATTGATTCTTCATGTGTGTGGAAAGAGTGAGAGAGGAGGAAACCTCATTTGTATTCATGGATAGCAGGAAATCCCAAGACCACGTATTAAAAAGATGGCCACTCCCCTCCATACACTTGAGGTGCTAGCATATCAAGCATGACGGGTTTTATTCAAAAAGCTGTGACTTTCTCATCAGTGACCTTGAACCCTAGAAGAGAGTGGTGGCGTTTTTGATTGGTATGATAGAATTAACCAGACCAGCTCAAAACAACAAATATAAGTTAATAATTGCAAACGGGGAAACTCACAGGACCTGGGTAAATGTTCAGATGTCCAAAATGGGTCTGGCAAGCACAGTGCAAAGAGAGCAAGTGCACCTGGATTCCCAGATTTTCTTTCCTGGCCCCAGGATGCCACACTTTACCCAAATGTGATTGGCTGAGCTTCTCCATCATCTCCCCCTTTTGTCTCAACAAGATCAAATCACATCCTATACAACTATATACAATAGGAACAGATACCAAATATGAAATTACAAGCAACAAACAATATTAAGAAACACATAACTAAAGTTTTACTAAGCATTTTATTTCAAGGAGTCTAAATAACTTATTGAAATTAAGTTTAGCTAAATCATGAGGAGGGAAACTACAATTCTCTATTCTTAAACTCCATCAAAATTCTGAGAAGGGAAGTAATATTATTTGAGCAACCAGGAAGTACAAATGAGAAACTTCCAAAATGTGCCAAATGATAGAGACAACTGACTCCTGGGCAATCACCCAAAGTCTCCTTTGCAATGTTGAGTCAACCAACTTTGGCTAAGGCCTAACGTAACTGACATACCATTTTCAAAGGCAAGAAACTTTTCAGAACTATCTTACCCTGTCTTGGCAGGATATGACAATCCTGTTTTTATCCATTTATGGATACCCTGTAGATCTGTCAGTGGTTAAGGAAAGGCTTTTCTTGCCCAAAGGCCAGTTCTGCCAAGAAGTAGACAAGCTTCAAGTGGCATGTCTTTGGTGCTCAACATTCTCTAGGGAGTAGAATGGTGTTGCCAGGAGTGATTGTGTCTCACTACCACGGAACTCTAAGTTATATTAAAGGCCATTTTCTACAGCTCTTTGAAGAGGTTGAAGATTCTACTATCTATACTAAATATAATCTCTATGTATCTAAAGAACCTGATTAACCTAAATATAAATAGGATAAACATAGATGACTATTGATCTATAATTCTCCATGCCTATCTAACTTAAAGAATAAGAGAATTAACAACTGTGTAATGAATGAGGACAATGACCTCGAAATGTAAACAATATATAACATTACATAAACACTATGTAAGTAACTTAATCAGACGTAGAAATGTACGTTTCAACATGGTAGATATATATATATATATATATATATATATATATATATATATATCAATACAATATATATATATATATACATAAAAATGATTTAAACAGAGGTAGCAGACTCACATACAGTATTAAATATAATTTAACTTTGTATCAATATACAAGAATCAATACCAATATAATTTTCTAAAAACAATAACTCACAAACACCAATTTATTATCCTATCACCAATTTTCCCTCTTTTTTTTCAAGAATACCCATGAACATATGAAATACTTCCCCCATCCCTCAACCATATACAAATTATAACCAACCCCAAAAGGATGTCCCTAAACCTGAAGGCAAACTCTGCTGGGAGAGGGGACGTTATCCCCTAAAATTGCTTCCAGCTGTCATGGGGGTGACGTTTTTCTTAGGGGGTCCTGTGAAAGTAAATATGGTAAAATTCCAAGATTAATATTTGGTCTGGGAAAATTGCAAATCGTGTCTGAGAGTTTTGAGGAGGTCTGGCCAGGGTGTTGTAAAAGATGTGCACCATTTGGAACTGTCTTGTGCAGTTGGTACCAAAAATCAGGTCTTGTAGTAGCACTAGCAACATGATGATGTCTTATTAGCCAGGTAGAGTTGATATTGTGTGTGCCCATCTTCTTCCTGGAAACTTCAAAGTTCACGTCAAAAAAATTTATTATTTTTTCTGGTAAACTAAGCATTATATATAAAGACATATACAGACATATATATTCAATGAAAGGTATAATAAAGACAGAAACAGATATGAGGAAAGGCAAAGAAAGTTTATAAATTATTATTATTATTATTCTGTCCCATATCATGGCTCTTGACATGAGACAGAAACTCTGAGATATCTCTTATGAACAGGCTTGGAATTGGAGAGGGACTGAGCTAGAGTCCAATTCCAAAACCAGCTCTCTATATTTATAAATAAATGCACATTAACACATGTTTAAAAATATGTTTATTATAATTTATTTACTGAACCTATTCAGTTTTCTTGCTGATCCTTATTGGGTTGTAAATAGTTTCCATCTGTCAGTATTGAAACATCCAAGGTCCCTTGAATTCTTTGAAGATGAGTGTTTTCTTGTGGAGATAAGCAGAGATCCCTGCCGCCATCCTATATGTTGTTCTTATCATCGGTATGATTGTCATCATTGTGGATGAGCTGTCATTTCTTCTTTCCAAGAGATTCCTCCTCCTCAAACCCAACCTTTATTTATTTTGATGGTACCCAAAATTCTTCTTCTCTTGTAAAAACATGAGCTAAACCACTTCCCCAATGCAGAACATATCCTGGCTTCCATTGCGAGGTCAGCATAACCTTGAAATAAACTGGTTGATTTAATTCTGCAGACTTTTCTGTTATTCAATGTCTTTTTGCGGACATTGTCCCCTTCTCAGTAGAGTTGAAAAATTCAAGGTTAATAAAGCATTATGAGTGAGCAGAGCTGGCATGCAGGCCTGATGGAGGGGAGCCAATGGCAGTTTGCTCTGAACAGGTGAGGTCCAGACCTGAGGAAAAAACCTAGCACATAGCACCAAGTGCGGCCTGCAGGCACAAGCTCATGGCTCATAGGTCCCCTCACTCTCGGCTGGGATGTAGGAGAAAGCTGACAGCAAGAAGGGCATGAGATGGTGCGGATATCAATGAACGAATGGATGTGGTGTGGCCTCATCTGGCCAGAGTGTTAAAGGGCTCTAAAAAGCTCCAAGGACGGGCACCAAGTGATGGTGCATTCGTTAGGCATGCTAGAATTAACCAGAACAGCTGAAAACAACAGATACAATTTAATAATTTGAAAATGGGGAAACTCACACAACCTGGGTAAAGGTTCCCATGTCCAAAACAGGTCTGAAGAACAGCATGCAAAGAGAGCCAAAGAGAGCTAATTCACCTGGATTCCCAGGTTTTCTTCCCTGGCCCCAGGCAGCTGCACCCTAGGCAAATGTGATTGGCTGAGCTTCCCCATTCAGAGACCAACTTCCTCTAAAGGGTGGTGACGGAAAAAGTTAAATCAGTCTCTTATCCAGTGAAAACATTCTTCATGCCTGAAGGTGACATAGATGTTTTCAGAAAGAAAGAAAAGTAAGAGTCCCGAGAACAAGCAGAAATACACAAATATAAACAATCAGAAATTCTTCAGGCTTAAGAAAAAGAATACCAGAAACAACAACACCCTTTGCTGCAAATAAAGACCATCAGAAAACTTGAATGTCTTCTTAATGCCAAGTTCCCTATTTCCACGTTTTTCCTTTAAAATACACACAGGGCCTAGCAAGATGGCCCAGTTCCAACAGATGCTTGTGTGGAGCAGGATGGCCTTAGTTTGCCTCCCTGGGTACAGTAAAAAGAAAGAAGTGACTCCTAAAAGTAGCCTAGTACCTCCACGTGTATATTGTGACACACATGCATAAAAACATACACACAGATGAAATATAAAATATATGTGAATGCTTAAAAACAAATGATGATATTTTATGGGTCTTTAACACATATGCATGTGGATTATCTATAGGGTATTGTAGAATAAAGAGCTCTAAAAAACAGCAAAAGTATTTCTATTGCTAAATATTTTACTTTTAAAATATGATTTCACCCTGCAACCCATACTGTACTGAACCTCACTATGTGTCCCCGGCTGGCCTCAAACTCATGTCAAACCCTTTGCTTCCACTTCTGGAGCCCTAGGATTGCAGGTCTGAGGCACCACACCTAACATCAGGATTTACTTTCTGGAGAAAGGGGTCAAAAAGAAATACTGTGTAGACTATAAAATATTAAGGACATGTAATTTATAATCATTAAAACATATAAGAAACGCTGATGAGAAATTATAGAGTTCTAAAGCTAAAACATTAGAAATAAGAATTAGAGAAACAAAATATGAGGGGGATAAGAGTGCAAATTATAGAGTAGAACGTCACAACAGATACATTAGATATTAATGGATCAAACACAATAAATAATGGATAAATATTTTCTGAAGAGATACAAAAGAAAGAACAGTAATACCTCATCTGTAAGATAGAGAGTTAAAGAAATGTTTGAGGGCTGGGAGGATGGCACAGCAGTTAGCATCACTGACTGCTCTTCCAGAGGACCAGGGTAAAATTCCCAGCACCCACATGGCAGCTGGCAGCTGTCTGTCACTAAAATTCCAAGGGACCTGGCACATGTACACAGGCCTATATCATGCAGGTCACACACTAACATATGTAAAATAAAAATAAGTAATTCTTTTTAAATTGAAGAAAAAGATGCTGTCGACAGTTGTGAACCTGTCACTGGCTTTAGAATCATTTACTGCTAGTTGCTGGGAACAGCTTCTGTTCTCAGTTTAGGTTAGTCTACTTAGATTGTTGGTGGGGTTTGCAAGTCTGCTGTTTGAGCAATTAGCCCCCAGCAGGTGGCACTGTTGGAGGAGTGTGTGGAGCATCCAAAGGCCTGTACCATGAGGGCAGGGCCTTTGAAGGCTTTTACACTTAGCACTCACTGAATCTGATCTGTAAGCTTTGCATCCTGTCCATTGCCACATGAGGAGTCTCCACCATGTGCCACGGTCCCAATTAACAACACCGTGATGGCATTGTGTGACACTTTTCCTGGGTAGGGAACCCATGTCAGACCAAATTTTTGGGTGAGGAGTTTACATAAACAGGGGTAATTCTAAAGCAATTGTATCACTAAAAGCCAACTCTCTCACGGGTGAAAACTCACAGATGCTGCATCTATCTGAATCTCCGGAGGTGGTGGATGACTCCAAAGGAACATCGTTCTCCAGACCCAACAGAGCTGATGCACATATGACCTCACAGAGACTGTGAGATCACTCAGGAGATCTGCAGGAGCTCAAGGCCAGATAAAATCCCAGCATGGAGAATGGGAAGTGGCTACAAAGCCCTACACCTAGCCAAGTGGCTATTTGTGATTAAAATCTGCTTGGAGAGAGAAAAATGTTTCCTCAATGAAGTGACACTGGGTATAGCAAACACAGCCCAGAACAGGCCTCATGCCCAGTAGTTTCCATTATAACTAGGAATCCATGGCTTTTTTTCTTTTTTTTATTGAGAAAATGAGAAAAAAAACAAGTTTCCACCTCCTCCCAGCCTCCCATTTCCCTCCCCCTCCTCCCACCCTTCTCCCCCTCCTCCCACCCTTCTCCCCTTCCCCCCACTCCTCCCCCCCCCTCTCCAGTCCAAAGAGCTGTCAGGGTTCTCTGCCATGTGGTAAGTCCTAGGTCCTCCCCCCTCCGTCCATATCTAGGAAGGTGAACATCCAAACTGGGTAGGCTCCCACAAAGCCAGCACATTAAGTAGGATCAAAACCCCTTGCCATTGTCCTTGGCATCTCATCAGCTCTCATTGTTCGCCATGATCAGAGAGTCCAGTTTTATCCCATGCTTTTTCAGTCACAGTCCAGCTGGCCTTGGTGAGCTCCCAATACATGAGCTCTGCTGTCTCAGTGGGTGGGTGCACCCCTCGTGGTCCCGACTTCTTTGCTCTTGTTCTCCCTCCTTCCGCTCCTCATTGGGACCTTGGGAGCTCAGTCTAGTGTATTGTAGTGTATTGTAGAATAAAGAGCACCAGAAAACGGCAAGTGTATTTCTATTGTTAAATATTTTACTTTTGAAACATGATTTCACCCTGCAACCCATACTGTACTGAACCTCACTATGTGTCCCCGGCTGGCCTCAAACTCATGTCAAACCCTTTGCTTCCACTTCCTGAGCCCTGGGATTACAGGTGTGAGGCACCACACCTACCATCAGAATTTACTTTCTGGGAAAAGGTGACAAAAAGCAATACTGTGTAGACTATAATATAGTAAGGACATGTAATTTATAATCACTAAAACATCAGAAACGCTGATGAGAAATTACAGAGTTCTAAAGCTAAAACATTAAAAATAAGAATTAGAGAAACAAAATATGAGGGGGCAAATGATAAAGAGTAGAATGTCACAACAGATACATTAGCTATTAATGGATCAAACACTGCAAATAGAGGATAAATATTTTCTGAACAGATACAAAAGCAAGAACAATAATACATTATCAGTAAGATAGAGAGTTTAGAAGTGTGTGAGGTCTGGGAGGATAGCTCAGCAGTTAGCATCACTGACTCCAGAGGACCCGGGTTCAATTCCCAGCACCCACATGGCAGCTGGCAGCTGGCTGTCACTACAATTCCAGGGGAACCGGCACCCTTAAACAGGCCTGTATCATGCAGGCCAAACACTAACACACGTAAAATAAAAATAAGTAATTCTCTTTAATGTAGATGAAAAAGATGCTGGTGAATGTGGTGAACCTGTCACTGCCTTTAGAAACATTTACTGCTCATTTAGTCAGAGCTGGTTGCTGGGAATAGCTTCTGCCCTCAGTTCAGTTTAGTATACTTAGATTGTTGATGGGGTTTGGAAGTTTGCTGTTTGAGCACTTAGCCCCCATCAGCTGGCACTGTTGGAGCAGTGTGTGGAGCATCCCAGGGCTGTAGCATGAGGGCAGGGCCTTTAAAGGCTGTTACACTTACCACTCACTGAATCTGATCTATAAGCTTTGCCTCCTGTCTATTGCCACATGAGGAGTCTCCACCATGTGCCACGGTCACCGTTAACAGCACTGTGATGGCATTCTGTGACACTCTTCCTGGCTAGGGAACCTATGCCAGACCAAATTGTGGGCGAGGACTTTACACAACAGGGGTGATTCTAAAGCACTTGCATCAGTGATAGCCCACTCTCTCACGGGTGATGACTCATGGAGTCTGCATCTATCTGAATCTCCGGAGGTGGTGGTTGACTCCAAAGTAACATCGTTCTCCAGATGTAACAGAACTGATGCACATAGGACTTCACAGAGACTGTGAGATCACTCACAAGATCTGCAGGAGCTCAAGCCAGATAAAATGCCTGCATGGAGGAGGGGAAGGGGCCACAAAGCCCTACACCTAGCCAAGTAGATATATGTGATGGATAGCTGCTTCCATGTTTTTTTTGTTTTTTGTTTTTTAAATTTATTTATTTTTTTGTGAAAAGGGAGAAAAAATACCAAGTTTCCACCTCCTCCCAGCCTCCCATTTCCCTCCCCCTCTTCCCACCCTTTTCCCCATCCTCCCACCATTCTCCCACTCCTCCCACTCCTCTCCCCCTCCCTCTCTAGTCCAAAGAGGTCCTCCCAAGGTCCCAATGAGGAGCAGAAGCAGGGAGAACATGAGCAAAGTAGTCGGGACCATGAGGGGTTCACCCACCCACTGAGACAGTGGAGCTGATCTACTGGGAGCTCACCAAGGCCACCTGGACTGGGACTAAAAAAGCATGGGTTTATAGTAATAGGAGCAGCGGGGCTGCATCCCCAGCACCCCAGCCGCCTGTTCAGCTTTTGCCCCGAAATAACAACACACAAACTGTATTCATTTAAACACTGCTTAGCCCTTAAACTTTAGCCCTTACTGGCTAATTCTGATATACCGATCAACCATCTCTGATAATCTGTGAGCACCGGGCTTACCGGGAAGATTCTAGCCTATGTCCATCCTGGGTCGGACCTTCATCGCGTGTGTCTGCCAGGGAGCGGGGCATGGCATCTCTCTGAGGCGTCTGCTCCCAAAGGAGAGCTGTGGAGTCTGACCTCACTTCCTCTTCCTCCCAGCGTTTTGTTCTGTTTACTCCTCCCACCTATCTTCTATCCAATGAGGAGGACCAAGCAGTTTCTTTTTATTTAACCAATGACCTTTCTCCATCATTTCCCTTTTTTTGGTTTAAACAAAAAAAAAAAGGCTTTAACTTTAACATAGCAAAATTACATATAACAAAACAGTTATCAAGTAAAGGTTACAATAATCTTTATCATAACTAAGGAAAACTATAACTATAACTAACTATTCTTAACTCCATCAAAGACTCCAAAAAGATACAATACTACATAAGCAAACAAGAAAAAAGCAACTTTTAAACTCTAGAAATGACAGAGACATCTCGCTGCCTGGTCAGTCACCCAAAGTTCCTCTGTACCGTTGGGGCATCCATCTTCAGCCTTTAGGCCCATGGTATCCAGCAGACATTTCCATAAAGCAGGAAAATTCAAAGTCAGTTCAGTCACTATCTGTTGTGTCCTGCATAATGTCTTGTAGACTCCTTCATGAATCAGGAACCCCGAAAGATCATCTCACCTTAGGCAAGTTCAGTAGTCCTCTCTCTGCAGGTTCTCTTTGTCCAGTTTATGCAATAGTCCAGGCAAGAGCAGTTTCTTGCCCAAATGGCTATCAAACTCCATAAGGTGCCTCTTCGATGCCCATCTTCCTCTTGAAGTAGATTGGTGCTGCCAGGAGCAGAGTGTCTCATTGTCATGAAAAGTCCTAAGTTATTAAAACATTTAATGTCCTATTCTGTAATCTTTGAAAGACATGAAGAATGTCTATCTAAAATATATCTCTATATATCTAGAAAATCTAACTAACATGACTACAGGCTTTACTATTAACGATGATTATCCATTAACAACCTATATTTCTTAATTATACAGTACATATTTAAATGAACTACACAATCACAATACCTTAATCAAAATCAGAAACACTTATACATATAACAAAATTGACCTTAAATCTCTATCAATAAAGCAAAATCTATACTAATGCAAATTATTCATATCTATATCATATCCCACTTTAAATGTAAAAGAACGTTTATAAACCATATTTGGGAACATGGGTGCAGTTTTTTCTCTCCAAACTGCTTCCTGCTGAATGGGGGCAACGTTAATTAGGTCTTTCATGGTATAACCTGTGTGCCAGGGTCATCTCAGTTGGCAGTTGAGCGAAGTAATTTTTTGAAGATGTTCACAACAACCCTTCAGGAGGTCATGGTCTATCATACCATATCAGGATAAATGCAATCCACAAGGTCTGATCCTCTGTGAAAACAAAAGAAGAATCTCTTTTCCAAAGTATCATATCCTTAGATCCAAATTCTGAAATCATACCCTCATGATATCCGTTCTGGTTCCACTTGGCAGCCCATATAATGAAATGTCTCTCTGTACTTAGCTCCTTCACAGTCAAAAATTTTAAAGAAAACACAATGTACATAATCCAGACTCTCTGTGAATTTTCCATTTTTATGTGGCTTATTTTTACTTTATTTCTCTTAATCTATAACTATCTGTACTTTGTCTCTTTGAAGACTTTACCTTTTTTTTTAAACCATTAACTTTATTCTCTATATTCTTTTTCTTCTCTCTCCCAAGCCTACGTACATTCATCCAACATTGTGACTCATTTAGTGGTCTGAATCTGTCCTATTGTGAATCTGCAATTTTTTACTATCCAGGAGCACTTTTGATTTGTGCCTTTAAATCACTAGGCGCTTAAGAATCTAAGCTGTGACATTCCTGGGTTAAATTTTTGCTTTTTGAGCACATATCTTTGACCTGGAATAACTCTTTAGAACAGGCTGTCTTTGAACTCTCAGAGATCCGCCTGTCTCTGCCTCCGAGGCATTGGGATTAAAGGTGTTTGCTACTACACCTTGAACTCACAGAGATCTGTTTGTCTCTGCCTTTTAGGCACTGGGATTAAAGGCGTGTGCTACCACACACAACAACTCTCTTGCTTTTTTTGTTTTTTGCTTTAAGAACTTCAACTTTTAGTCTGCATATATTTTTAACAAACTTTAAACCATTCAGAAATTTTCTCTGTCTTTGAATCTCTCTTTACTGTATATCTCTCTTTTTCTGACCACATGAGTCTTTAATTTACCAAGCAATCTCAGTAGGACTAAAGGCGTGGCTTTGACAGCTAGATGTAGCCCATTCCTTAGCTTTCCAGCCTCGTGGCTGAGGTACTGGCTGTAGCCATGTTTATAGCCACACCTCTATGGCGTTTCAAGGTCCCTGCCAGCCAGCGAGCTACAACAGACAACACTCAAGTCCTCTCTCTGTAGCCGGCCCTCCTGCCTCAAACAGTCAGAGTTTCCCCTGGCAGGATGGCCCGGATGCCGGCATTTTTAAATGGTACAGCTTTTTTCCTGCTACAGCTGAAAACTGAAAAGCATATGTTCAGCTTTTCATCAACACTGTTTAAGTGTTTTGTGGCAGGACCTATTAATGAGCCGCAGGGTTTTGCAGCTAAAGCTGAGTCAGGAAGCCTCTCTTAGACGAGGCGCTTGCTTGCCTCTAGCAAGCAAAGTAGACCAGAGAAATTGTCACAATCAAGAAAACATGCTTTACTCTTTCCCAAGCTTTCTCAGGCTTTTAGTGGTTTCAGTTGTCCACACTTCTGGGCGCCATTTGTAGTAATATGGGCAGCGGGGCTGCGTCCCCAGCACCCCAGCCGCCTGCTCAGCTAGCTATTGCCCCGAAATAACAACACACAAACTGTATTCATTTAAACACTGCTTGGCCCTTTAACTTTAGCCCTTACTGGCTAATTCTGATATACCGATCAACCCATCTCTAATAATCTTTGAGCACCGGTCTTACCGGGAAGATTCTAGCCTATGTCCATCCTGGGTCGGACCTTCATCGCGTGTGTCTGCCAGGGAGTGGGGCATGGCGTCTCTCTGAGGCGTCTGCTCCCAAAGGAGAGCTGTGGAGTCTGAACTCACTTCCTCTTCCTCCCAGCGTTTTGTTCTGTTTACTCCTCCCACCTATCTTCTAACCAATGAGGACCAAGCAGTTTCTTTTTATTTAACCAATGACCTTCCTCCATCATGTGTTAAAACGGGACTCTCTGAACATTGCGAACAATGAGGGCTGATGAGAAGCCAAGGACAATGGCACGGGGTTTTGATCCTACGCAATGTGCTGGCTTTGTGGGAGCCTAGCTAGTTTGGATGTACACCTTCCTAGATATGGAAGGAGGGGGCAGGACACCACAGGCAGGGAACCCTGATAGCTGCTTTCATAATGGAGTGACACTGAGTACAGCAAACACACCCCAGAACAGGCCCCATGCCCAGTAGTTTCCAGTATATTTAGGACTCCATGGTTTTGTTTTTGACATATAAACAGACTGTTTTGTTTGTTTTAAGCAAGAGAAAGCGCATGACATTGTGTTAGGGATAGTTAGGGAAGAGAGAAATATGATAAAAATAAATAAAAAATTTAAAAATACGGAAAAAATTAAAAGTTAAATATATATGTTGCGGCGAAGCTGAGGGGATGGATCTTCCAGAGGCCCTGACTTCAGTCCCCAGACCCCAAATGATGGCTCACAAGTGCCTGTTATTCTGCATCCATGGGATCTGACACCATCTTATGAGCTCCATGGGCAAATCAACAGGCACAAACGCAAGTAAAATACCCATACACATGAAATTAAAATAAACAAAACCTGAAATAATAATAAGTTATACCAGTTGTTCTAAATAGTACTCTTAGCCAGAGGACCTGACTTCAGTTTGCAATACCTACTGACAGCCATCTGTAACTGTGAGAGGCCACTCTGGGCAATTTAGCCCATGTTTATTTAGACCATGGTACATAGCAGGGCATACATACATACATACATACATACATACTTACATACATACAACACATTGTCTACATAGTCTATACATTTATATATTTACTTCACCATTATAGTGATTCCATATCACAAGTATTGTTGCAATCCACAACACAATTTTGTGTGCCTCCCTACTTTCCTACAGTGGACCACTACAAATTCTACCTGGGCTTAGAAATGTTGGCCCAGCCTGAACAGAACAGAAAAGCTTCTCACCAGGATCTCTGTCGACATTCAGTGGTCAAGGATGTGGGGACCAGCAATGAAGACAGTAAGGACCATGAGCAGAAGGGGAGAAGAGCCAGGGCTGTGAGAACAAGACACCCAGTCACAGTGAGGAGCTGCTCTGATGCGTTTCCCAGCAATTATTGTCACATTATCCACAGTCGGTGCTATGATGCATAAAAGTGATGTCACAAAGCTCCTGAAACCAGAGCTGGAGCCATGAATTCATGTGTTCCTGGGAGAGACGACGTCTCGACCCTTCTAGCCATGGTTTTGTAGAGATAGGAACCACAGGCAGGGCCTTAGCCTTGTGCTCCTTGCTTTCAATTCTGGAGGGCTTCCTGCTGCCTGATGGACACCCCTGGGACTCAGAGAATCTGACAGGACCTAGGGACCATCTCCTTTCCTTGGCCAGAAGGGACTGGCAGTACACCCTGCCACTCTCCTCTCTGTTCGGAATCCCTGGGGCCTTTCTCAGGCCTGACTAACCTCTCATTCTTACCTTCCAGGTTTAAGGTCTGAGGATTCTGCCTCCTCCCCAGGCTGAAGCCGTCCATCTACTACTGCAGTCGGCTTAAGTGCCCATCCTGACCATGGCCAGAACAACTCATTCTGTGTCCATGGTCCCAGGTAGGCTGTGTTGCCCACTCTTGCTTAAAATGCTTTTGTTGGTCAGGCCTGAAACATGAGCAAGAAAGTAACTTCCAGATGGCTAGACTCACCCTGACTGGTGTACAGATTCATCATCTTCTCTTTCCACTCAGCATGATTCTGGGAAGCCTGTGCTGGCTGTCGCTGGCTGCTTTCTTCTCTGAGAGCTGGTGCACTGCCCAAATGAGCTGAGGATAACCAAGATCTGAACCAGATGTCCGGACACCAGACTGTCTCCATTGTGCTGAAGGAAAAAGACAAAAAAGACTTAAAATTTGAGTATGATGGCAGTTGCCACTGAAGCTTTTAGGCATAATGTGAGCTCTGGGAGGACCAACAGACTACAAAAGACATGCCATAGAACAATGGGTAGGCAGCCTAGGGTCCTAAGTGACATAAAGTTAATGTGGTGGCCTATCTGCGGTCAGGAGAGTAGGAGAATGGCAGTTGGAGTCTAGGGATGGCCCAGCTCAGGTCCTTCCAAACAGGATGTGACCAACAATGGGTGCGGTGCTCCATAATAGCTGGATCAGATTAAAGAAGTCTCAAGACTTCCTCTGCACGGTGGCATGCAGAGTGATCTTACCCTTTCCTCTAATAAACTTTCAACTTAGCTTTGTTCTCTCTCTCTCTCTCTCTCTCTCTCTCTCTCTCTCTCTCTCTCTCTCTCTCTCCTCTCTCTATCTCTGTCTGTCTGTCTGTCTCTCTATGCCTCTCTCGCCCTTCCTTCCTTTCTTCATTTTTTTTAATTTCTACCTTCCTTCTTTTGTTTCTGAGTTTCTCTGTGTAGCCCTAAATATCCTGGAACATTCTCTATAAACCAGACTGGCCAAGAACTCAGAGATTCATGTGTCTCTGCCTTCAGAGTGCTAGGATTAATGGAGTATACCACCATAACTGACAAACTTCAGCTGTTTCTTAAACTTCTTTACATATTCTTGCATCTTATACACCTACTTACTTATAACAGATAGAATTTTAAGTAAGCTGGACTTCTCAGAAAAGCACAACCTTCTTCTAGAAGTATCCATCCTAGAGGGAGCACAACAGAGAGATGGACAGTAAGAAGACAATTTTAGGTCTTGTGCACACTAGAATCTAAGATGCTGTATTTCAACTTGGCCAGTTTGCTTTACCTCCTTCATTGCTGTGCGTACACTCTTGAGTACTTGACCAACTACTGCATCCTATCATTATTCTTCTCTTTTGAGAACAAGAAGGATCAAATGAACAAATGAATGAAAGAAAGACACAGAAAGATGAAAGTAAGAAAGCAAGAAAGGAAGGGAGAGACTGATGGTAAGGTCAAGAGAAGAGAAAAAGAGAGATACTCTCCACTTAGTAAGAAAACCTGCAAGGAAACTGGAATTAAGAGTCAGGAGGCCGGAATTAGGTTGAGCAGTGTCACCTGATTTCTTAACACTGATAAATGGACCTCCTTTCAGGCTAATCAAATTAGACCTTGGGCATAAGGTCCATAATTCATTCTCTCTCTCTCTCTCTCTCTCTCTCTCTCTCTCTCTCTCTCTCTCTTTCTCTCTCTTCCTCCCTCTCCCTCCCTCTCCTTCCTTTTCTCCCTCCCTCCCTCTATCTCTCTCTCCCTTCCTCCCTTCTTCCCTCAGTCTCTCTCTGTCCATCCTCTGCATGTTGGGGAGAGGTTGTTGTGAGGTTGTAGTGATGTGTGGGATATGTAACCTCCTAGTATGATTTCACAGCGTATCCAGGGAAGAGAATAAACACACCGGGTGATCAAATATAGGTGTGTGTGTGGCAGTGGTGTGCGTGGGTGGATGTGGGTTTCTGTGCACACTACTGGGAGATGCCTAAGGAAAGGTATGGGTGTGTTTTCGCAGGTACTGTCCACTTTTTTTCTGAGACAGGGTCTTTATTGTCCTGAAGCTGACAAAATGGGGTAAGTGGTCTGACTGGTAAACCCAAAGAATATTATGACTGCACAGTTTTGTGCTGGATTTTAAGTACAGACTACCAGAACTGGAGTTTTTACTTAGATTCTGGGGGTGGAATTTGTGTCCTTGTGCTTGCAAAGAGTACACCTTGCTAACTGAGCTATCCTTCAGATGTTAGGATGAAGTTTTATTTGGGATACAAGATAATCAGACATGTAGTTTTTAAAAAGTGGATGTACTAAAAAAAGTGGCTATATTCTAAAAACTTTAACTTAGACCCTGAG
Source organism: Microtus pennsylvanicus (assembly GCF_037038515.1). Lineage (NCBI taxonomy): Eukaryota > Metazoa > Chordata > Mammalia > Rodentia > Cricetidae > Microtus > Microtus pennsylvanicus. Next base: position 62,186,883 of record NC_134601.1, on the reverse strand, counting down.
AGTTAAGTGTTTCCCAAATCAGCTAGGCCTCCAACAGACCAAGGTATTATTTCACCAAAACCCAACTTGGTGAAGCAAAGAGTTTAAAACTTACAGCTAACAGATGAGGGATTACTTACAGGTGCAGAGCAGCGACTGACTGTGGCGTGGAAGAAGGTTTCCTTCTCTGTAGCTGGATAGATAGAAGTGCCTGCCCTGTCAATCAACCTTCCACATTCTCGTTACTCTAGAGTCTCCAGAGGCGACAGAACCACGTGTAACTGGGACAGAATCTCACACAGCTGAAAAGGAGATGCTTCAAGGAGAGGCTGGAATCTCAGGTGAGAGTCTAATGACACCTGCCCCAAGCCTTGTATAAAGAAACTTCAGCAGGCAGGTGGTGGTAGGGTGTAAAACAGGGAAACTGAGTAAGCCATGGAAAGCAAGGCAGTAAGCAGTATTCCCGCCATGGCCTCTGTATACTGGTATATTTGTGTTTAAATGTATAAAGCTTGCCTGAAGATCAGCGGGCAAAGCAGCCACACTCCTCAGCTATACGGGACAGGGCAAGGGATGGGGTGGCACACACCTATAATCCTAGAACTGGGAATACAGAGGCAGGCAAATTTCTGTGATTTCCAGGCTATCCTGGAATATAAAAGATTAGTACAGAAACAGATACAGGTGGTGTTGTTCTACACCTTTAATCTCACTGTTTGGGAGTCACACACTTTTAATCCCAGCAAGAGGGAGTTGGAGACAGGAGCAATATGCTGAGCAGAGAGAGGAATATAAAGGAGAAGAGACAGGCACTCACTGGAGTGTGGAGTCTGAGGATTCTTGGAGTCAGGACCCCGCCCTTTGAGTATGAACACTTCGTAGGGTAAAATGTCTCTCTAGTGGTTTGCTACTTTGCTTTTCTGATCTTCAGCTTGGACCCAAATATTTATCTCTGGGTTTGTATTATTCTGCTACACCTCTGCTTTGATTCCTGCTTCGAGAGTCCTTCCTTGAGTTCTTTTCACAAAAGACTACAAGTGTAAACTTAAATAAATCTTTTCAACTTGACTTTGAACACAGTGATTACAATTTAAAACTAAGACAGCATATTCCCAAGTGGGGGATAAACCAGACACCTTAAACCTCACATTTGACCCATCCATAATGTTCAGTGTGTCACATACCCAGCATGCAGAGCCTCTAAGCACCATAAGACCACTTCCTTTTAAGAATTTTTTTTTTAATTTTAGAGATTTATATTTTACGGAAAAGTTGCAAAAAAAAAGACAGAATATTCACAAATGCTATGCAGCTGGTTGATTCTTTTGTTACTACTTTGAGTAGAGGTGTCAAAACTGAGCCAATCAAGGCATTCCTAATTACTGAATCCACGGTTTATTGAGATTTCCTTACCTTTTACCATTACTCTTTACCATTGTCCATTACAAAATCCCGCAAGGAGCCTAATTCATACAACAGTGGTTCATATGGCTTTCCTGTAAGACCATGTTGTGTGTGTGTGTGTGTGTGTGTGTGTGTGTGTGTAGTTTGTGCTGAGGAATCATTTCTTAGACTTCTAGGGTAAAATGAAACGTTAGTGTGTTTCATCCTTCCCTCCTCTCTTTATCTCAATGGAGTCAACTTTGGGAAGAGCATGCGCACACTACACCTTGATGAGGCTTCCATAAGAAGTTCTTCTCTGAAGTAGATCACCTCCGTCAAGGTTGCAGAGAACATCAAGTCCTTCATGGTGTATATTGTTCATTTCATAAAAGCTCCCTCCAGAAATGGAAGCCTCACAGACATGGTGGCAGTCCTAGTTATTTGTTGACCTACCGCAGTGTCTACTGAGTGGGAATCCACTAATGAGAAACTGCTTACATCAGATTAGGAGGTTGGTCTTTGGACACATCAGTGTGTGGTTTCCTTGATTATTAACTCACATAAGAGGTCCCGAACACTGTAGGCAATACCATTCCTTGGAAGGAGGCTCTGGGTTAGATAAAAGTACCAGCGAAGCATGAGCCTATGAGCAAGCCAGAGAAGGGACAAAGAAACAGTGCTCTTCCTTCCAGGCTTCCCTCCTCCAGGTTCCTGCATTGAGTTCCTGCCCGCATTTCCCCAGTGATGAACTGTGACTTGGAAGCCTGTGCAAATAAACCCTTTCTTCTCTAAGCTGATTTTGTGTTGGAGTGTTTTAGAACAGCACCAGAAACTGCTACTGTGTCCCACCCTGTTGGCAGGCAAGGGCAAGGAAAGGCACATTCCAGACTAATCTGGGCTACATAATGAAACACTGAATCAAAAACTAAAACCAAAACCATAGTGATAACCACAAAATGAAACTGTAAATCCACTCTTAGGAATACAGGTCGCTGAACAACAGTATTCTGCTGTGTCATGCTATGCCAATGCCTGTTTCTAATGTTCATTCTCTCATCTCAAAGCCACCGAAGTCCTCCCGTCTCTTGGGCTTTCTAATACTACTGCAGATATGAGATGAATTGATCTACCATGACTTCCTTTAAATGTACCATGGAATTGATTTTTCGTGTGAGTGGAAAGAGTGAGTGAAAAAAGCCTCATTTGTATACATGGATAGCCGGAAAACCCAAGACCCCATATTGAAAAGATGGCCACTCCCCTCCATCCACTTGAAGTGCTAGCACATCTAGTATGATGTGTTTTATTCCAAACGCTATGACTTTCTCATCAGTGACCTTGGACCCTAGAAGAGAGGGAGGGCGTATTTTACCAATAAGCTAGAATTAAGCAGACCAGCTGAAAAAAAACTGATATAATTTAATAATTGAAAAGGATTAACTCAAACGACGAGGTAAAGTTTCACACGTCCAAAACTGGTCTGGCTAATTCAGCAAGAAGAGTGCAAAAGAGAGCAAGGGCAGCTGGATTCCCAGGTTTTCTTCCCTGGCCACAGGCAGCCACAACCTAGCCAAAAGTGATTGGCCAAGCTTCCCTATCAAGAGAGCAACTTCCTCTAAAAGGTGGTGACAGAAAAAGTTAACTCAGTCTCTTATCCATTGATAACATTCTCCGTTCCTGAAGGTGACAGAGATGTTTTCAGAAAGAAAGGAAAGTAAGAGTCCTGGGAACAAGAGGAATACACAAATATAAACAATCAGAAATTCTTCTGGTTAAAGAAAAAGACCAGAAACAAAAATATCCTTTGGTGGAAATAAAGACCATCAGAACGCATGAATGTCATCTTAATACCAAGTTCCCTATTTCCACGTTTTTCTTTATAATACACACAGTGCCTGGCAAGGTGTCCCTGTGCCTACAGATGCTTGCACCAAGCACAATGGCCTGAGTTTGCCTTCCTGGGTACAGTGAAAAGAAAGAAGTGACTCCTAAAAGTAGCCTGCTAACTCCACGTGTATATTGTGACACACATGCATAAATACATGTGGACTAAATGTAAAATATATGTGAAGGCTAAAAAGCAAATAATGATATTTTAGGTATGTTTAACATATATGCACATGAACTAACCACAGTGTATTGTAGATAAAGAGCACTAGATAATGGCAAATGTATTACTATTGTTAAATATTTTACTTTTAAAATATGGTTTCACCTTGAAACCCATACTTTACTGAACCTCACCATGTGTCCCCGGCTGGCCTCAAACTCATGTCAAACCCTTTGCTTCCACTTCCTGAGCCCTGGGATTACAGGTGTGAGGCACCACACCTAACATCAGGATTTATTTTCTGGGAAAAGGTGACAAAAAGCAATACTGTGTAGACTATAAAATAGTAAAGACATATAAGTTATAATCACTAAAACATATCAGAAAGGCTGATGAGAAATGAGAACACTCTAAAGCTAAAATATTAAAAATAAGAATTAGAGAAACAAAATATGAGGGGCTAAGAGTGCAAATGATAAAGAGTAGAACGTCACAACAGATACATTAGCTATTAATGCATCAAACACTACAAATAAAGGATAAATGTTTTCTGAACAGTTACAAAAGCAAGAACAGTAATACCTTATCAGTAAGATAGAGAGATTCAGAAGTGTGTTTGAGGGCTGGTAGGATGGCTCAGCAGTCAGCATCACTGACTGCTCTTCCACAGGATCCCGGTTCAATTCCCAGCACCCACATGGCAGCTCGCAGCTGGCTGTCACTAAAATTCCAGGGGACCTGGCAACCGTACACAGGCCTATATCATGCAGGTCATACAGTAACACACATAAAATAAAAAATGTGCAATTCTTTTTAAAGTAGAAGAAAAAGATGCTGGCGACAGTTGTGAACCTGTCACTGGCCTTACAATCATTTACTGCTAGTTGCTGGGAACAGCTTCTGTTCTCATTTTAGGTTAGTCTACTTAGACTGCTGGTGGGGTTTGCAAGTTTGCTGTTTGAGCACTTAGCCCCCAGCAGGTGGCACTGTTGGAGGACTGTGTGGAGCATCCCAGGCCTGCAGCATGAGGGCAGGGCCTTTAAGGCTGTTACACTTACCACTCACTGAATCTGATCTGTAAACTTTGCATCCTGTCCATTGCCGCATGAGGAGTCTCCACCATGTGCCGGTGTCCCCATTAACAGCACCGTGATGGAATTGTGACACTTTTCCTGGGTAGGGAACCCATGTCAGACCAATTTGTGGGTAAGGAGTTTATAGAAACAGGGGTGATTCTAAAGCACTTGCATCACTAAAAGCCCAGTCTCTCTTGGTTGAGGACCCACGAAGTAAGCGTCTATCTGAATCTCCAGAGGTGGTGGATGACTACAAAGCAGCATCAATCTCCAGACCAAACAGAGCTGATGCACATATGATGTCACATAGACTGTGACATCACTCACGAGATATGCAGGAGCTCAAGCCAGATAAAATCCCAGCATGGAGTAGGGGAAGTGGCCACAAAGCCCTACTGCAAGCCAAGTAGCTATTTGTGATTGATAGCTGCTTGGAGAATGAAAACATTTTCTCAATGAAGTGACACTAGGTATAGCAAACACACCCCAGAACAGGCCCCCTGCCCAGTCGTTTCCAGGATAAATAGGACTCCATGGTTTTGTCTTTAACTTATAAACAGACAGTTTTGTTTGTTTTAAGCAAGAGCAAGATCATAATGTTAAGTTGGAAAAGTTAGGGAAGGGAGAAAATATGATAAAATGAATGAAAAATTTAAAAATAAGGAAAAATGAAATTAAAATATATATGTTGAGGTGGGGCTGAGGGGATGGCTCTTGCAAAAGACCTGACTTCAATTCCCAGATGCCAAATGGTGACTCACAATCTCCTGTTATCTAGTTCCAAGCAAACTTACATCATCTTATGATTTATGTGGACAAATCCACAAAAACACACGGAGATAAAAACCCATACACATAAAATTAAAATAAACAAAACCTGAAATAATGTGATACAACTATTGATTTTGATAGTGCTCTTAGTCATAGGAACTGAGTTAAGTTCACAGTAACTACTAACAACCATCTGTAATGTGAGGCTACGCTGGGCTATTTAGTTCATGATTTTTAGTCCATGTTACATAGCAAGATATACATACACACACACACACACACGTTCTCCACATATCTGTACATTTATATATTTACTTCACTATTATTGTGACTCCATATCATAAGCATTGTTGCCATCCTCATTGTACACAAGAAACGAAAGGCCCAGAGAGACTGAATAAGTAGCTTCCAAGTCACAGAGCAACTAAGATGTTACCCATGATTTAGTCATGCCTCCTAGTCATCCTGATCATTGCGAGGTCAGCAGGCAACCTGGGCACTCAGGATGTAACAATATGAAGGAGGCAGTAGATACAGGAAACTGAGAAACACCCCAAGATGGCACATTCATGGCTCATGTCCTAGGGTCTGGCAAGTACTCGCTCTCCTCTCAATGATTTGGAAAAGGATCAGAAAGTCAAGGCAGGGGATCCCAGATGGGCCAGATACTGGTTCTCAGACTTTATTCACTGGAAGGGGTATATGAAAGAGAGATATGAGTGTGTGAGGAGAAAGTACGCAGACACTTGTTTTTCTGTTTCCCTAATTTCCTGCAGTGGACCAGAACAATATCTACCTGTGATTGGAAATGTTGCCCCAGCCTGAAAAGAACAGAATATTTTCTCGACATTATTTCTCTCAACATCTAGTAGTCAAGGATGTGAATGACACTTCACACAAAATGTTCCACTGGGGCCCAGCAGTGAGGACAGGAAGGACCATGAACAGAAGGGGGGAAGAGCCAGGGCTGTGAGAACAAGACACCCAGTCACTGTGAGGAGCTGCTCTGATACGTTTCTTGGCAAATATTGTCACGTTACCCACATTGGGCACATGATGCATGAAACTGATGTCAGGAAGCTCCTGAAATCACAGCTGGAGCCATGAATTCACGTTCTGGGTAAAGACTAAGTCTTCAGCCATCTAGACTTGCTCTTGTGGAGATAGGAACCACAGGCAGGGCCTTAGCCTTGTGCTCCTTGCTTTCTATTCTAGAGGGCTTCCTGGTGCTAAATGGACACCCTGGGAGTCAGAGAATCTTACAGGACCTGCTCTGGTGTGATCATCTCCTTTGCTTGGCTAGAATGGATTGTTGGTACATGCTGCGGCTCTCCCCTCTGCTCATTGTCCCTGTGTTCTTTCTCAGGCCTGACAAACCCCTCATTCTTACCTTCCAGGTTTAAGATCTAAGGATTCTGCCTCCTCCCCAGGCTGAAGCCGTCCATCTACGACTGCAGGCGGCTTCAGTGCCCTTCCTGACCAAGGCAAGAACAAATCATTCTGTGTTCATGGTCCCAGGTAGGCTGAGTTGCCCATTCTTGCTTAAATGGCTTTATTGTTGGTCAGGCCTGAAACATGAGCAAGAAAGAAACTTCCAGATGGCTAGACTCACCCTGACTGGTGTACAGTTTCATCATCTTCTCTTTCCACTCAGCATGATTCTGGGAAGACTGTGCTGGCTGTTGCTGGCTGTTTTCTTCTCTGAGAGATGGTGCACTGCCCCATATGAGCTGAAGTATAACCAAGATCTGAGCCAGATGTCCGAATACCAGACTGTCTCCATTGTGCTGAAGGAAAGAGACTAAAAAGACCTAGGATTTGGAGTATGATGGCAGCTGCCAGGGAAGCTATTAGGCATAACGTGAGCTCTGGGCGGGACCAACAGACCACAAAAGAAAGGCCATAGAACAATGGGTAGGCAGACTAAGGTCCTGATGTGGCATTAAGATAATGATGGTGGCCTACCTGGGGTCAAGAGAAAAGGATAATGGCAGTGAGAGACTCTGGAAGAGCCAGCTCAGGAACTTCCAAACAAGATGTGACCAACAATGGGGGATGGTGGTCCATATTAGCTGGATCAGATAAAAACAGCCTCAAGACTTCCTCTGCAGGGTGGAATGCAGAGTGCTCTAACCCTTTCCCCAGTAAACTTTCAACTTAGGTTTGTCCTTTCTTTCTTTCTTTCTTTATCTCTTTCTTTCTATGTATCTATTTATCTTTCTTTCTTTCTTTTTTTATCTCTCTCTCTCTCATACTTTCTTTCTCAGGGTCTAAGTCAATGTTTTCAGACTATACCCATCTTCTTTTTCAGTACAGCTACTTTAAAAAAAAAACTACGTTTCTGATTATCTTGTATCCCAGCTACACACTTCATCCTAGATCTGAGGGGTAGCTCAGTTAGCAAGGTGCTTGCTTTGCTAGCATGAGGACACTAATTCAACCACCAGAATCTAAATTAAAACTCTAGTTCTGGTAGCCTGTACTTGAAATCCCAGCAAAAAACTGTGCAGATGTAATGTTCCTGGTGTTTACTGGTGAGAAGGCTTACCCTATTTTGTGAGCTTCAGTCCAATGAAAGACTGTCTCAGAAAAAAAAAAAGAGGACCACAGCTGAGAAAACACACTCAAAGCTGTCCTTAGGCATCTACCACAAGTGTGCACAGATACCCAGACACACACCAACCCACCGACCCCCCCTCACACACACAGACAATCAAACACACACCTACATTTGATCACCAGGTTTGGATATTCTCATCCCTGGATACCCGATGAAATCATACTAGGAGCTTATATACCACCCACACCACTACAATCTGACAACACCCTCTGCCCCCACACACAGAGGGATGGAGAGAGAGAGAGTGAATTATGTACCTTAAGCCCAAGGTATAATTTGATTAGCCTGAAAGGAGGTCCAGGTATCAGTGTTAAGAAATCAGGTTACAGGCTGATCTCTGTGAGTTTGAGACCAGCCTGGTCTACAGAGCTAGTTCCAGGACAGGCTCCAAAACCACAGAGAAACCCTGTCTCGAAAAATCAAAAAAAAAAAAAACAAACAAACAAGAAATCAGGGACACTACCCAACCTAATTCCGGCCTTCTGAATCCTACTTTTAGTTACCTCACTGGTTTTCTTACCAAGTGCAGAGGATCTCTATTTTTCTCTGGTCTTGACCTTAACAGCAGTTTCCCTCCTTTCTTCATCCCTTTCATCTTTCTGTCTGTCTTTGTTTCATTCATTTGCTCATTTGATCTTTTTTGTTCTCAAAAGGGAATATTTCTGATAGGATGCAGTAGCTGGTCAAGTACTTAAGAGTGTAAGTAGAACAATTGAGGAGGCAAAGCAAACTGGCCGAGTCGAGATGCAACAAACTAGATCCTGGTAGGCACAGGGCCTAAATTGCTCCTCTAACTGTCCATCTCTCCTTTGTCCTCCCCCTAGAATGGATACTTCTGGGAAAAGGCTGTGCTTTTCTCACAAGCCCAGCTTATCTAGAATTCAATCTGTTATAAGTAAGTAGGTGTATAAGATGCAAGAATATGTAAAGAAGTTTAAGAAACAGCTGAAGTTCACCAGGCATGGTGGTGCATGTCTTTAATCCCACTACTCTGGAGGCAGAAGTAGATAAATCTCTGAGTTCTTGGACAGTCTGGTTTATAGAGAAAGTTCCAGAACAGCCAGGGCTACACAGAGATACTCAGATACACAAGAAGGAAGAAGGAAGGAAGGAAGGAATGAAGGAGAAAGAAAGAAAGAAAGAAAGAAAGAAAGAAAGAAAGAAAGAAAGAAAGAAAGAATAAGTAAGAAAGAAAGGACAAGAAGAGACAAAGGAACGTTTTAGGGAAAGGGTTACAGCACTCTGCATACTACCCTACAGAGGAAGTATTGAGGATGTTTTAATGTGATCCAACTAATATGAACCACCGTCCCCCATTGTTGATCACATCTTTTTTGGAATGTCCTGAGCTGTCCCTTCCTGAATCTCCCACTGCCATTCCCCTTCTCTTTTGAACCCAGGTAGGCTACCACCATTATCTAATATAGGTACTTTGTGCTGAGGAATCATTTATTATACTTCTATGGTGAAATGAAATGTTAGTGTATAGAAGGGGCAGCGGGCTGCATTCCTGCCACCCAGCTCCTGACTGCCTGCCTAGCTTATACCCCGAAATAACAACAGACAAACTGTATTCATTTAAATACTGCCTGGCCTATTTCTATTAATGTGTGTAGCACCACGAGGTGTGCTTACTGGGAAGATTCTAGCCTACGGCCATCTTGGGTAGGAGCTTCATTGCTTCTCCCTCAGAGAGGAGAGCTATGGCGTTTGTCTGAGATGTCTTACTTTACTGCCTCTTCCTCCCAGCATTCTGTTCTATTTACACCACCCACCTATGTTCTGACCTATTGGACCAAGCAGTTTATTAATTAACCAATGATCTTCTGACATGATTAGAGTGTTGCATCCTTCCCTCCTGTCTTTACCTCAGTGGAGTCAACTTTGGGAAGTCATGTGCACACTAGACCATAAGAAGTTCTTTTCTGAAGTAGATCACCTCCGTCAAGGTTGCAGAAAACATCAAGTTCTTCATGGTGTATATTGTTCATTTTATAAAAGCTCCCTCCACAAATGCAAGCCTCAAAGACATGGTGGCAGTCCTAGTTTTATTGTCTACCTAACACAGAGTCAACTGAGAGGAAAGCATCTAATGAGAAACTGCCTACATCAGATGAGGAGGTTGGTCTTTGGGCACATCTGTGTGTCTTTTCCTTGATTATTAAGTCACATAAGAGGTCCCGGTCTGCTGTAGGAAATACCATTCTTAGGCAGGAAGCTCTGAATTACATAAAAGTACCAGGGAAGCATGAGCCTATGACCAAGCTAGAGAAGGGACAAAGACAGCGCTCCTTCCTTCCAGGCTTCCCTCCTCCAGGTTCCTGCCTTGAGTTCCTGCCCTCATTTCCCCAGTGATGAACTGTGACTTGGAAGCCTGTGCAAATAAACCCTTTCTTCTCTAAGCTGACTTTGTGTTGGAGTGTTTTATAACAGCCCCAGAAACTGCTACGGTAACAGACTCTGTTGTCAGGCACGGGCAAGGGAAGGCACATCCCGAACTAGTCTGGGCTACATAACGAAACAGTGAATCAAAAAGTAAAACCAAAACCATAGTAATAACCCCAAAATAAAAGTGTAAATCCACTCTTAGGAATACTGGTCGCTGACCAACATTATTAGCTGTGTCATGGAATTCCAATGCCTGACTCTGTTGAATCAGAAATTTTTCAGGTTGAAGAAAAAGAATACTAGAAATATAAACATCCTTTGCTGCAAATAAAGACCATCAGGAGGCTTGAATGTCATCTTAATGCCAAGTTTCCTATTTCAACTTTTTTCCTTTAAAATATGTACAGTGGGGGGAGGGGGAGGGAAATGAAAGGTGGTGGCTGGGAGGAGGCAGAAATCCTTAATAAATAAATAAATTTAAAAAAATAAAATAAAATATGTACAGTGACTTGCAAGATGGCTCAGTGCATACAGATGCTTGCACCGAGCATGATGGCCTGAGTTTGCCACCCTGGATACAGTGAAAAAAAGAAGTGACTCCTAAAAGTAGCCTGCTACATCCATGTGTATATTGTGACACACATGCATCAACACATAAACACAGATAAAACATAAAATATATGTGAATGCTTAAAAGCAAGTAATGATATTTTCTATGTGTTTAACACATACGCACGTGGATTACTATAGGGTATTGTAGAATATGGAACACTAAACAATCGCAAGGGGTGTCTATTGTTAAAAAGTTTTACTTTTGAAATGCGATCTCACTCTGTAACCCATATTGGCCTTAACCTCACCATGTGTCCCCCACTGGCCTCAAACTCATGTCCAACCCTTTGCTTCCACTTCTTGAGTCCTGGGATTACAGGAATGAGGCACCACACCTAACATCAGGATTTACTTTCTGGAGAAAGTGGTCAAAAAGCAATACTGTGTAGACTATAAAATTGTAAGGACATATAATTTCTAATCACTAAAACATATCAGAAAGGCTGATGAGAAATGAATGTGTTCTAAAGCTAAAACATTAAAAATAAGAATTAGAGAAACAAAATATGAGGGGGTAAGAGTGCAAATGACACAGAGTAGAACGTCACAACAGATACATTACCTATTAATGCATCAAACACTGCAAATAGAGGATAAATATTTTCTGAACATATATAAAAGCAAGAACAGTAATACCTTGTCCGTAAGCTAGAGAGTTTAATAAGTGTGTTTGAGGGCTGGGAGGATGGCTCAGCAGTTAGCATCACTGACTGCTCTTCCAGAGAACCCAGGTTCAATTCCCAGAACCCAAATGGCAGCTCACACCTGGCTGTCACTACAATTCCAGTGGACCTGGCAACCTTACACAGGCCTGTATCATGCAGGCCAAACACTCACACACGTAAAATAAAAATAAGTAATTCTCTTTAAAGTTGAAGAAAAGGATGCTGGCGACAGTGGTGATGCTGTCACTGCCTTTAGAGTCATTTACTGCTCATTTAGTCAGGGCTGGTTGCTGGGAATAGCTGCTGCCCTCAGTTCAGTTTAGTCTACTTTGACTGTTGGTGGGGTTTGCAAGTTTGCTGTTTGAGCACTTAGCCCCCAGCAGGTGGCACTGTTGGAGGACTGTTTGGAGCATCCCAGGCCTGCAGAATGTGGGCAGGGCCTTTGAAGGCAGTTACACTTAGCACTCATTGAATCTGATCTGTAAGCTTTGCATCCTGTCCATTGTCACATAAGGAGTCTCCACCATGTGCCGCGGTCCCCATTAACAGCACCGTGATGGCATTGGTGACACTTTTCTTGGGCAGAGAACCCATGCCAGACCAAATTGTGGGTGTGGACTTTACACAACAGGGGTGATTCTAAAGAACTTGCATCACTAAAAGCCCACTCGGTCACTTGTGATGACTCATGGAGTCTGCATCTATCTGAATCTCGGGAGGTGGTGGATGACTCCAAAGGAACATCGTTCTCCAGACCCAACAGAGCTGATGCACATAGGACCTCACAGAGCCTGTGAGATCACTCACAAGATCAGCAGGAGCTCAAGCCAGATAAAATCCCTGCATGGAGGAGAGGAAGTGGCCACAAAGCCCTACACCTAGCCTAGTAGCTATATGTGATGGATAGCTGCTTTCTCAATGGAGTGACACTCGAATAGCAAACACACCCCAGAACAGGCACCATGCCCAGTAGTTTCGAGTATAAATAGGACTCCATGGTTTTGTTATTGACTTATACAAAGGCTGTTTTGTTTGTTTTAAGCAAGATAAAGAGCATGACGTTGAGTTAGGGGTAGTTTGGGAAGAGTGAAATATGATAAAAAATAAATGAAAAATTTAAAAATACAGAAAAAATTAAAATAAAATATATATGTTGCAGGGAGGCTGAGGGGATGGCTCTTCCCGAGTCTTATTCTTAAAAAATATCCCTGGGGTCAGGCCGCACCATAGCAAACTCGGCGGGTCCCAGCAGTGCCGGGCGCTGGTGCACCTGAGCAAGCAGCTACAGTCGGCGGCAGTGAAGGCGGATCAGACATATAAACACAGGAAATAGTTATAAATGTTTATTAATAAAGGGGGGAGAGAAGAAGGGAGAGAGAGAGAGAGAAGAAAGAGAGGGAAAGAAGAAGAGAGAGAGGAGGAGGAGGAGAGAAGAAGGGAGAGAGAGGAGGAGAGAGGCAGAGCCCCGTGTACACCTGGGGAGAACACAGGGAGAGAGCAATGGCCTGCAGAGGGCAGAGGTTAAAAAGGAGTGGGCTGCCATATGGCCCACCATCACTGCTCTGAGACCAGCAGCTGTCTCTGCCTGGGACTGGCTGCTCCAGGGCCCGCTGTCTGAGGCCACATGGCCTGCCACCACCACTGCCCGGCCGCTGCTCTGGACTGGGAACCAACCACTGCTCCAAGACCAGCAGCTGTCTCTGCCTGGGATTGGCTGCTCCCAGAGCCCACTGTCTGCAGCCACATGGCCCACCACCACCACCACCACTGCTCGGGCCACCACTCTGGGACCAGCAGCCATTTCTGCCTGGGACTGGCTGCTCCCAGGGCCCGCTGCTTGCCACCACATGGCCCGCCGCCACCATTTGGGACCTACAGCATTTCTGCTGCCTACTGCCGCAGGGATCTTGGAGCATTTTTAAAATAGAACAACACAGAGGACCTGACTTCAGTCCCCAGACCCCAAATGGTGGCTCACACTGCCTGTTATTCTGGGTCCAAGGGATATGACACCATCTAATGAGCTCCGTGGGAAAATCCAAAGACACAAACGCAAGTAAAATACCCATACACATGAAATTAAAATAAACAAAACCTGAAATAATAATAAGATACATACTTTGGTCTGGATAGTGCTCTTAATCAGCGGACCTGAGTTCAGGTTGCAGTAATTACTAATAGCAATCTATAATTGTGAGGCCTCCCTGCGTTATTTCACCCATGTTTATGTAGCCCATGTTACATAGCAATACATACATACATACATACACACACACGCACACACACACACGTTCTCCACATAGTCTGTACATTTATATATTTACTTCACCATTACAGTGATTCCATATCACAAGTATTGTTGCCAACCACATTGTACACAAGAAGCGAAACACCCAGAGAGGCTGAATAAGTAGCTCCCAAGTCACAGAGCAACTAAGATGTTACCCATGATTTAGTCATGCCTCCTAGTCATACTGATCATTGTGAGGTCAGGAGGCAACCTGGGTCCTCAGTGTGTAACCATGTGAAGAAGGCAGTACATACAGGAAACTGAGAAACACCCAAGATGGCACATTCAGGGCTCATTTCCTAGACTCTGGCAACTACTCACTCTCAGCTCTATGATTTGGAAAAGGATCAGAAAGTCAAGGCAGGGGATCCCAGGTGGGCCAGATACTGGTTCTCAGACTTTATTCACTGGAAGGGGTATATGAAAGAGAGATATGATTGTGTGAGGAGAAAGTATGCGGACACAATTTTGTGGGCCTCCCTAATTTCCTGCAGTGGACCGGGACAAAGTCTACCTGTGCTTAGAAATGATGGCCCAGCCAGAACAGAACAGAAAAGCTTCTCACCAGGATCTCTGTTGACATCCAATGGTCAAGGATGTGGGGGCCAGCAGTGAAGAGAGTAAGGACCATGAGCAGAAGACGAGAAGAGCCAGGGCTGTGAGAATAAGACACCCAGTCACTGGGAGGAGCTGCTCTGATTCGTTTCCCAGCAATTTATGTCACGTTATCCACAGTGGGCAATATGATGCCTAAAACTGATGTCACAAAGCTCCTGAAACCAGAGCTGGAGACATAAATTCATGTGTTCCCAGGAGAGAACAAGTCTTGACCCTTCTAGCCTAGGGAATCATGAGGCTATTACCAAGCTAGAGAAGGGACAAACTAACAGAGCTCTTCATTTCAGGCTTCCTTCCGGCAGGTGCCTGCCTGGAGTACCTGCCCTGATTTCCCCAGGGATGAACTGTGACTTGGAAGCTTTTGTCAAATAAACCCTTTCTTCTCAAAGCTGATTTTGTGTTGGAGTATTCTAGAACAGTCCCAGAAAACTGCTACTGTGGCCCACCCTGTTGGCAGGCACAGGCAAGGGAAAGCACATTCCAGACTAGTGTGGGCTACATAATGAAACATTGAATCAAAAACTAAAACCCAAACCGTAGTGATAACCACAAAATGAAAGTGTAAATCCACTCTTAGGAATACAGGTCGCTGAACAACAGTATTCTGCTGTGTCATGGTATGCCAATGCCTGTCTCTGATGTTCATTCTCTCCTCTCAGAATCATTGAAGTCCTCTGGTTGCTTGGGCTTTCTCTAATATTAGTGCAATATGAAATGAATTGATCTACCATGATTTCCTTTATAGGGACCAAGGAATTGATTTTTCATGTGTGTGGAAAACTGAGAGAGGAGGAAAGCCTAATTTGTATACATGGATAGCCGGAAATAATAAGCCCACGTATTGAAAAGGTGGACAATCCCCTTCATACACTTGAGGTGCTAGCATATCAAGCTTGACGGGCTTTATTCAAAAAGCTGTGACTTTCTCATCAGTGACCTTGGACCGTAGAAGAGAGTGGCAGCATATTCGACTGGTACGCTAGAATTAAACAGACCAGCTTAAAACAACAGATATAATTTAATAACTGAAAACGGGGAAACTCACACGACCGGGTAAAGGTTCCGATGTCCAAAACAGTTCTGGAACACAGCAAGAAGAGTGCTGGATTCCCAGGTTTTCTTCCATGGCCCTAGGCAGCCACACCCTAGTCAAATGTGTTTGGCTGAGTTTCCCCATCAAGAGACCAACATCTTATAAAAGGTGGTGACAGAAAAAGTTTACTCAGTCTCTTATTCATTGAAAACATTCTTCATGCCTGTATGTGACAAAGATGTTTTCAGAAAGAAAGAAAAGTAAGAGTCCTGGGAACAAGCACAAATACACAAACATAAACAATCAGAAATTCTTCAAGTTGAAGAAGAAGTATACCAGAAACAAGAAAATCCTATGGTGCAAATAAAGACCATCAAAAGGCTTAATGTCATCTTAATACCAAGTTCCCTATTTCCACTTTTTTCCTTTAAAATACACAAGGGCCTCGAAGATGTCGAAGTGCCTACAGATGCTTGAGTCCACCACGAAAGCCTGAGTTTGCCTCCGTGGGTACACTGAAAAGGGAGAACTGACTCCTAAAATTTGACTGCTACCACCACGTGTATATTGTGACACACATGCATACATGTGCACAAGATATAAAATATATGTGAATGTTTAAAAGCAAGTTTTGATATTTTAGGTATGTTTAACACATATACATATGAATTAAATAAAGTGTATTGTAGAATAAAGAGCACTAGGATATGGCAAAGGAATTTCTATTGTTAAAAAGTTTTACTTTTGAAATATGATCACACCCTGTCTCCCATACTGGACTGAAACTCACTATGTGGCCCCGGCTGGCCTCAAATTTATATGAAACCCTCTTGAGTCCTGGGATTACAGGGGTGTAGGACCAAACCTACCAACAGGATTTACTTTCTGGATAAAGGGGTCAAAAAGCAATACTGTGTAGACTATAAAATAGTAAGGACATATAATTTATAATTTCTAAAACATATCAGAAAGGCTGATGAGAAATGAGAGTGTTCTAAAGCTAAAATATTAAAAACAAGAATTAGAGAAACAAAATATGAGGGGGATAAGATTGCAAATGATAAAGAGTAAACGTCACAACAGAAACATGAGCTCTTAATGCATCAAACACTGCAAATAAAGGATAAATATTTTCTGAACAGGTACAAGAGCAAGAACATTAATACCTTATCAGTAAGATGGAGAGTTTAGAAGTGTGTGAGGGCTGGGAGGATGGCTCAGCAGTTAGCATCACTGTCTGCTCTTCCAGAGGACCCGGGTTCAATTCCCAGCACCCACATGGCAGCTCACAGCTGGCAGTCACTAAAATTCTAGGGGACCCGGCACCCACACATACATCTAAATCATACAGGCCAAACACTAACACACGTAAAATAAAAAATGAGTAATTATCTTTAAAGTAGAAGAAATGATGCTGGCAACAGTTGTGAACATGTCACTAAATTTATAATCATTTACGGATCATTTAGGAAGGGCTGGTTGCAGGGAACAGCTTCTGGTATCAGTTCAGTTTAGTCTGCTTAGATTGTTGGTAGTGTTTCCAAGTTTGCTGTTTGAGCACTTAGCCCCCAGCACGTGGCACTGTTGGAAGACTGTGGGGAGCATCCCAGGCCTGTAGCATGAGGGCAGGGCCTTTGAAGCCTATTACACTTAGCACTCACTGAATCTGATCTGTAAGCTTTGCATCCTGTCCATTGCCACAGGAGGAGTCTCCACCATGTGCCGCGACACCGTGATGGCATTGTTTGACACTTTTCCTGGGTAGGGAACCCATGTCAGACCAAATTGTGGGTGAGGAGTTTATACAACAAGGGTGATTCTAAAGCACTTGCATCACTAAAAGCCCACTCTCTCACGGATTCTGCATCTATCTGAATGTCCGGAGGTGGTGGATGACTCCAAAGTAACATCGTTCTCCAGACCCAACAGAGCTGATGCACATAGGACCTCACAGAGACTGTGACATCTCTCACGAAATCTGCAGGAGCTCAAGTCAGTTAAATCCCAGCATGGAGGATGCAAAGTGGCCACAAAGCCTTACACCTAGCCAATAGCTATTTGAGATGGATAGCTGCTTTCTCAATGGAGTGACATTGGGTATGGCAAACACACCCCAGAACTGGCCCCATGCCCAGTAGTTTCCAGTATAAATAGAACTCCATGGTTTTTCTTTTGACTTACAAACATACTGTTTTGTTTAAGCAAGAAAAAGAGCATGATGTTTAGTTGAAAGGAGTTGGGGAAGGGGAAAATATAAAAATAAACAAAAAATTTAAAAAGAAAGAAAACTTTAAAGTAAAATAAATATGTTGAGGCAAGGCTGAGGGGATGGCTTTCCAGAGGACCTAACTTCAGTCCCCAGACCACAAATGGTGGTTCATGACTGCCTGTTATTCCAATTCCAAGGGATCTTATGACCTCCGGGGGAAAATCCATAGACTCACAGGCAGGTAAAATACCCATACACATAAAATTAAAATAAACAAAACATGAAATAATATGATATACCTGTTGGCGTGGATAGTGCTCTTATCCAGAGGACCTGAGTTCAGTTTGCAGTACCTATAGCAGCCATCTGTAACTGTGAGGCCACCCTGGGCTATTTTAGCCCATGTTTATTTAGTCCTTGTTACATAGCAAGACATACACACATATACCGACACACAAAAACAAGTTTTCCACATAGTCTGTACATTTATATATTTATTTCACTATTAGAGTGACTCCATATCATAAGTATTGTTGCCATCCACGTTGTACACAAAAAGCAAAAGGCCCAGAGAGGCTAAATAAGTAGCTCCCAAGTCCCAGAGCAACTAAGATGTTACCCATGATTTAGTCATGCCTCCTAGTCATCCTGATCATTGTGAGGTCAGGAGGCAACCTGGGCACTCAGTGTGTAACCATATGAAGGAGGCAGTAGATAAAGGAAACTGAGAAACACCCAAGATGGCACATTCACGGCTCATTTCCTAGACTCTGGCAGCTACTCACTCTTGCTCTATGATTTGGAAAAGGATCAGAAAGTAAAGGCTGGGTAACCCAGGTGGGCCAGATACTGGTTCTCAGACTTTATTCACTGGAAGGGGTATATGAAAGAGAGAGATATAAATGTGTGATGGGAAAGAGTGAGGAGGCTAGTTTGTCTGCTTCCCTGATTTCCTGCTGTGGACCAGTACAAAGTCTACCTGTAATTGTAAATTTTGGCCCAGCATGAAAAGAACAGAAAAGCTGCTTGCCAGAATCTCTGTCGACAATTAGTGGTCGTTAATGTTAATGACACCTGACACGGAATGTGCATGTGGGGTCCAGCAGTGAGGACAGTAAGAACCAGGAGCAAAGGGGAAAGAGCCAGGGCTTTGAGGCCAAACACCAAGTCACTGTGAGGAGCTGCTCTGATGCATTTCTTGGCAATTGTTGTCATGTTATCCACAGTGGGTGCATGATGCATAAAACTGATGTCACAAAGTTCCTGAAAACCAGAGCTGGAGCCATGAATTCATGTGTTCTGGGTAGAGACCAAGACTCCACACATCTACCAGTGGTCTTGTTGAGATAGGAACCACAGGCAGGGTCTTAGCCTTGTGCTTCCTGCTTTCTATTCTGGAGAACTTACTGGCACAAGATGGGCACCCCTGGGAGTCAGAAAATCTGACAGGACTTGCTCCATAGGGACCATCTAGTTCCTTGGCCAGAAGGGACTGGCAATACACCCTGCCGCTCTCCCCTCTGTTCAGCATCCCTGGAGTCTATGTCAGGCCTGACAAACCCCTCATTCTTACCTTCCAGGTTTAAGGTCTGAGGATTCTGCCTCCTCCCCAGGCTGAAGCCGTCCATCTACTACTGCAGTCAGCTTCAGTGCCCTTCCCGACCACAGCCAGACCAACATGTTCTGTCCCCATGGACCCAGGGAGGCTGTGTTGCCCATTCTTGCTTAAAAGGCTTTATTGTTGGTCAGGCCTGAAACATGAGCAAGAAAGAAACTTCCACATGGCTAGACTCACCCTGACTGGTGTACAGTTTCATCATCTTCTCTTTGCACTCAGCATGATTCTGGGAAGACTGTGCTGGCTGTTGCTGGCTGCTTTCTTCTCTGAGAGCTGGTGCACTGCCCCAAATGAGCTGATGGTAACCAAGATCTGAGCCAGATGTCTGGACACCATACTCTCTCCATTGTGCTGAAGGAAAAAGACTGAAAAGACCTAGGATTTGGAATATGATGGCAGTTGACAGTGAAGCTATTAGGCATAAGGTGATGTCTGAGATGGACCAACAGACCACAAAGACAGGCCATAGAACAATGGGTAGGCAGCCTAAGTTCCTGAGATGGTATAAAGACAATGGGGGTGGCCTACCTGGGGTCAAGAGAGAAGTAGAATGGCAGTGGGAGACTTGGGACAGAGCCAGTTTATGTCTCTCCAAACAGGATGTGACTGACAAAGGGGATGGTGGTCCATATTACCTGGATCAGATTAAAACAGTCTCAAGAAGTCCTCTACACTGTGGCTTGCAGAGTGCGCTAACTCCTTTCCCTAGTATAATTTCAACTTAGGTCTGTTCTTTCTTTCTGCCTCTGCCTCCAGAGTACTGGGATTAAAGGCATGCACCCCCATGCCCGCCAAACTTCAGCTGTTTCTTAAACTTCTTTATATATTTTTGCATGTTATACACGTACTTACTTATAACAGATTGAATTCTAGGTAAGCTGTGCTTCTGGGTAAAGAACAGTCTTTTCATAGAAGTATCCATTCTAGGGAGAGCACAAAGGAGACATGGACAGTGAGAAGAGAAATTTAAGCCCTATGCCTACCATGATCTAGGTTGCTGAATCTCAACTTGGCCAGTCTGCTTTGCCTCCTTGATTGCTCTGCTTACATTCTTGAGTACTTGACCAACTACTGAATCCTATCAGAATTCTTCCCTTTTGAGAAGAAGGATCAAATGAACAAATGAATGAAAAATGGACAAAAAGTAGAAAGGAAGAAAGGAAGGAATTAACAAAGAAAGGATGAAACTGCTGTTAAGGTCAAGACAAGAGAAAAACAGAGATCCTCTCCACTTAATAAGAAAAACCAGTGAGGTAACTGGAAGTAGGAGTTAGGAGGCCGGACTTAGACAGGGTAATATCACCTGATATTTTAGCACTGATACCTGAACCTCCTTTCAGGGAAATCAAATTATCCTTTGGGCATAAGGTCCAAAATTCTCTCACACTCTCTCCTACCATGTGTGTGTGTGTGTGTGTGTGTGTGTGTGTGTGTGTGTGTGTGTGTGTGTGTGTGAGTGGGATAGTATATTGTGAGGTTATAATGGTGTGTGTGGTATGTAAGTTTCTAGTATGATTTCGTGAGGTATCCAGGGAGGAGAACCTCCACACCAGATGATCCAATGCAAGGATGTGTGTGTGTGTGTGTGTGTGTGTGTGAGCTCCCGAGCGAAGGTGTCTTTGAACACTTGTGGTGGATGCCAAAGGACAGCTCTAGTGTGTTTCCTCAGGTGCTGTCCACTTATTTTCTCAGACAGAGTCTTTCATTGGCCCGAAGTTCACAAAATAGGGTAAGCTGTCTGACCGGTAAACCCAAGGAACATTACGTCTCCACAGTTTTGTGCTGGGATTCCACAACTGGAGTTTTATGTAGATTATGGGGATTGCAAAGAAAGCACCTTGTTAACTGACATATGCCTTCAGATCTGACAATGAAGTTTTTAATTGGGATACACGATAATCAAAAATATAGTTTTTAAAAAAGTAGATATATTTTTTAAAAAATGGGTATATTCTGAATACATTGACTAAGACCCTGAGAGATAAGTGTTTCCCAAATCAGCTAGGACTCCAAAAGACCAAGGTATTATTCCTCCAAAACCCAACTTGGTGAGCCAAAGACTTTAAAACTTGCAGCTAACAGATGAGGGATTACTTACAGGAACAAAACAGCGACTGACTGCTGCGTGGAAGAAGGATTACTTCTCTGTAGCTGGATAGATGGAAGTGCCTGCCCCATCAGGGCCTGCCCCTTCTACACTCTCGGTACTCTAGCGTCTCCAGAGGCTACGGAACCACATGTAACAGGGACAGAATCACACACAGCTGAAAAGGAGATGCCTCACAGAGAGGCTGGATTCATAGGTGAGAGTCTAATGACACCTGCCCAAAGCCCAACACCCTTGCATAAAGAGACTTCAGCAGGCAGATGGAGGTAGGGTGTATAACAAGGAAGGTGAGAGAGCCATGGAAAGCAAGGCAGAAAGCAGCATTCCTGCCATGACCTCTGTATGCTGGTATATCTGTGTTTAAATGAATAAAGCTTGCCTGAAGATCAGCGGGCAAAGCAGCCACACACGTCAGCTACACAGGAATGGGGGCGTGGCAGACACCTTTAATTCCAGGACTTGGGAGACACAGGCAGGCAAATCTCGGTGATTTCAAGGCTGTCCTGGGCTATACAAGATTGATCCAGAAACAGATCCAGATAGTGGTGGTTTATACCTTTCATCTCAGTGTTTGGGTTTCACACACTTTAAATCCCAGCACTAGGGAGTTGGTGACAGGAGCAATATGCTGGGAAGAGAGAGTAATATAAAGGGGAAGATACAGGCACTCACTGGAGTTTGGAGACTGAGGAATCGTGGAGACAGGATCTCGCCCTTAGAGTCTGAACAGCTGGTAGAGGTAAAAGTTCTCTCTAGTGTTTGCTGCTTTGCCTTTCTGACCTTCAGCTTGGACCCCAATAACTGTATATGGGTTTGCATTATTCTGCTACACTTCTGCTTTGATTTCTGTTTCGAGATTCCTTCCTTTATTTCCCTATACAATGGACTACATCTGTAAAGTTAAATGAACCCTTTCAACTTGACTTTGACCACAGTGATTACAATTTAAACTAAGACAGCATATTCCCTAGTGGGGGATAAACCAGAAAACCTTAAACATGACATTTGAGCCATCCATAATCTTCAGTGTACCCTGCATTCAGATCCCCTAACCACCATAAGATCACTTGTTTTTAAGAAAATTTTTTTAAATTTAGAAATTTGTATTTTACGGAGAAGTTGCAAAAATAGGACAAAATATTTCCAAATGCCCTGCTCCTAGTTGATTCTTTTGGTACTACATTGAGTGGATGTATCACAATTGTTGAGCCAATCAAGACATTTCTAATTACTAAAACCATGGTTTATTGAGATTTCCTTACCTTTTACCATTACTCTTTAGCATTGTCCATTACAAAATCCCGCTAGGAGCCTAATTCATACAAGAGTGGTTCACATGGCTTTCCTGTAAGTCGTGTGTGTGTGTGTGTGTGTGTGTGTGTGTGTGTGTGTGTGTGTAGTTTGTGCTGACAAATCATTTCTTAGACTTCTAGGGTAAAATGAAACGTTAGTGCGTTGCATCCTTCCCTCCTGTCTTTATCTCAATGGAGTCACCTTTGGGCAGTCATGTGTACACTACACCTTGATGAGGCTTCCATAAGAAGTTCTTCTCTGAAGTAGATCACCTCCGTCAAGATTGCAGAAAACATCAAGTTCTTTATGGTGTATATTGTTCATTTTATAAAAGCTCCCTCCAGAAATGGAAGCCTCACAGACATGGTGGCTTGTCCTAGTTTTATTGTCTACCTAACACAGTGCCAGCTGAGAGGGAATACTCTACTGATAAACTGCCTACATCAGATAGGAGGTTAGTCTTTGGATACATGTGTGTGTGGTTTCCTTGATTATTAACTCACATAAGAGGTCCCGACCACTGTAGGCAATACCATTCCTAGGTCGGAGGCTCTGGGTTTGATAAAAGTACCAGGGAAGCATGAGCCTATGAGCAAGCCAGAAAAGGGACAAAGAAACAGCACTCTTCCTTCCAGGTTCCTGCCTTGATATCCTGTCCCGATTTCCCCAGGGATGAACTGTGACTTGGAAGCCTGTGCAAATAAACCCTTTCTTCTCTAAGCTGACTTTGTGTTGGAGTGTTTTATTACAGCCCCAGAAACTGCTACTGTGACAGACTCTGTTGTCAGGCATGGGCAAGGGAAGGCACATCCCAAACTAGTCTGGGCTACATAATGGAACACTGAATCAAAAAGTAAAACAAAAACCATAGTGATAACCCCAAAATAAAAGTGTAAATTCACTTTTAGGAATACTGGTCACTGACCAATATTATTAGCTGTGTCATGGAATCGCAATGCCTGTTTCTGATGCATCAGAAATTTTTCAGGTTGAAGAAAAAGAATACTAGAAATAAAAACATCCTTTGCTGCAAAGAAAGAACATCAGGAGGCTTGAATGTACATCTTAATGCCAAGTTTCCTATTTCCACTTTTTTTCATTTAAAATATGTACAGTGGGGGGGGAGGGAAATGGGAGGCGGTGGCGGGGAGCAGGCAGAAATCCTTAATAAATAAATAAATTAAAAATAATAAAATATGGACAGTGCCTGGCAAGATGGCTCAGTGCATACAGATGTTTGCACAGAGCATGATGGCCTGAGTGTGCCTCCCTGGATACAGTAAAAAGAAAGAAGTGACTCCTAAAAGTAGCCTGAAACATCCATGTGTATATTGTACACACATGCATCAACACATAAACACAGATAAAACATAAAATATATGTGAATGCTTAAAAGCAAGTAATGATATTTTATGTGTGTTTAACACATATGCACGTGTATTGTAGAATATGGAACACTAAAAAATCGGAAGAAGTTTCTATTGTTAAAAAGTTTTACTTTTGAAATGCGATCTCACTCTGTAACCCATATTGGCCTTAACCTCACCATCTGTCCCCCACTGGCCTCAAACTCATTTCAAACCCTTTGCTTCCACTTCCTGAGCCCTGGGATTACAGGAATGAGGCACCCCACCTAACAGCAGGATTTACTTTCTGGAGAAAGTGGTCAAAAAGCAATACTGTGTAGACTATAAAATTGTAAGGACATATAATTTTTAATCACTAAAACATATCAGAAAGGCTGATGAGAAATGAGAATGTTCTAAAGCTAAAACATTAAAAATAAGAATTAGAGAAACAAAATATGAGCGGATAAGAGTGCAAATGATAAAGAGTAGAACGTCACAACAGATACATTAGCTATTAATGGATCAAACACTACAAATAAAGGATAAATATTTTCTGAACAGATACAAAAGCAAGAACATTAATACCTTATCAGTATGACAGAGAGTTTAAGAAGTGTGTGAGGGCTGGGAGGATGGCTCAGCAGTCAGCATCACTATCTGCTCTTCCAGAGGACCAGGGTTCAACTCCCAGCACCCACATGGCAGCTGGCTGTCACTAAAATTCCAGGGGACCTGGCACCCGTACACAGGCCTATATCATGCAGGTCAAACACTAACACACGTAAAATAAAAATAAGTAATTCCCTTTAATGTAGATGAAAAAGATGCTGTCGACAGTTGTGAACCTGTCACTGTCTTTAGAATTATTTACTGCTAGTTGCTGGAAACAGCTTCTGTTCTCAGTTTAGGTTAGTCTACTTAGATTGTTGGTGGGGTTTGAAAGTCTGCTGTTTAAGCACTTAGCCCCCAGCAGGTGGCACTGTTGGAGGAGTGTGTGGAGCATCCCAGGCCTGTAGCATGAGGGCAGGGCCTTTAAAGGCTGTTACACTTAGCACTCACTGAATCTGACCTGTAAGGTTTGCATCCTGTCCATTGCCACATGAGGAGTCTCGACCATGTGCTGCGGTCCCCATTAATGGCACCGCGATGGCATTGGTGAGACTTTTCCTGGGTAGGGAACCTATGTCAGACCAAATTGTGGGTGAAGACTTTATACAACAGGGGTGATTCTAAAGCACTTGCATCACTAAAAGCTTACTCGGTCACGGGTGATGACTCATATAGTCTGCATCTATCTGAATCTCCAGAGGTGGTGGAAGACTCCAAAGTAACAACGTTCTCCAGACCCAACAGAGCTGACGCACATAGGACCTCACAGAGACTGTGACATCACTCACGAGATCTGCAGGAGCTCAAGCCAGATAAATTCCCAGCATGGAGGATGGGAAGTGGCCACAAAGCCCTACACCTAGCCAAGTGGCTATTTGTGATTGATAGCTGCTTGGAGAGGGAAAAAAGTTTTCTCAATGAAGTGACAATGGGTATAGCAAACACAGCCCAGACAGGCCCCATGCCCAGTAGTTTTCAGTATAACTAGGACTCCATGGTTTTGTTTTTGACTTATAAAAGGACTGTTTTGTATGTTTTAAGCAAGAGAAAGAGCATTATGTTAAGTTGGGGAAAGTTAGGGAAGGGAGAAAATATGATAAAAATGAATGGAAAAATTTAAAAATAACGAAAAATGAAAAGTAAAATATATATGTTGAGGTGGGGCTGAGGGGATGGCTCTTGCAAAAGACCTGACTTCAGTTCCCGGACGCCAAATGGTGACTCACAATGGCCTCTTATCTAGTTCCAAGCAATCTGACATCATCTTATGACCTATGTGGGAAAATCCACAAAGACACACGGAGATAAAATATCCCTACACATAAAATTAAAATTAACAAAACCTGAAATAATATGATACAACTATTGGTTTCGATAGTGCTCTTAGTCATAGGACCTGAGTTCAGTTTGCAGAACCTACTAACAGCCATCTGTATTGTGAGGCAACCCTGGGCTATTAATCCCATGTAAAATACCAAGACATACACACACACACACACACACACACACACAAACAAACACACACACACATATTCTCCACATACCTGTACATTTATATATTTCTTTCACTATTAGTGTGACTCCATCTCATAAGCATTGTTGCCAAACATAGTTTATACAAGAAACAAAAGACCCAGAGAGACTAAATAAGTAGCTCCCAAGTCACAGAGCAACTAAGATGTTACCCATGATTAAGTCATGCCTCCTAGTCATCCTGATCATTTTGAGGTCAGGAGGCAACCTGGGCCCTCAGTGTTTAACCATATGAAGGAGGCAGTAGATACAGAAAACTGAGAAACACCGAAGATGGCACATTCACGGGTCATGTCCTAGGGTCTGGCAAATATTCAGTCTCAGCTCTATGATTTGGAAAAGGATCAGAAAGTCAAGGCAGGGGATCTCAGGTGGGCCAGACACTGGTTCTCAGACTTTATTCTGTAGGGATAAGTCCCGCCCCTTAGGGGGCGTGTTCGCCTCGGGCTAATGTCTGCCTATAAATTTTGCTAGCATGCTCCAAGCTGCTTCTTCTTCTTTCCTAGTCTCCGCGGGAACCGTGGTTCTGTAAGTCTATCACTACATTAAAACTATATATATTTTTACAAACTGTCTGCATTCGTTTACGCCGCTACATTTTGGCGTCCAACGTCGGGCTATTTTGCCCCCGACTCAAGCGGGTAGCCCGCTAGCTAACACAGCACCCTCCTGGGTGCTGTTTTTCAGTTCGTGACTCCGGCCCCAGTGCCGAGTCCGAGACATACTCGGCCACACAGGCCCATTCTGCCTGCCTTGGCTAAGTTTTACAGTGGAACTCCACTGCCTGAATTAGCGAAAGCTTAAGTACCTGCGGTTTTGCAACATAAGCTGCCACAGCGGCAGATTTGGTCTGACACAAAGTGACTTGGCAGGGCAGTGGTGGCGCATGCTTTTGATACCAGCACTTGGGAGGCAAGGGCAGGCGGATCTCTGTGAGTTTGAGGCCTGCCAGGCAGTGGTAGCACACGCCTTTAATCCCAGCACTTGGGAAGCAGAGGCAGACGGATCTCTGTGAGTTTGAGGACTGCCAGGCCGTGGTAGTGCACGCCTTTAATCCCAGCACTTGGGAGGCAGAGACAGGCGGATCTCTGTGAGTTCGAGGCCAGCCTGGTCTACAAGAGCTAGTTCTAGGACAGGCTCCAAAAACACAGAGACCAACAACTGGCAGGAACCGATCATTGCAGGTAAAAAATTTTTTCTTTTATAAATAAAATGTCTGAACACATTACTGTTCAAGAATTTAACAGTTTTTTTTAATTGTACCATGTGGGAGATTTTACAAGAGGTGTCTATCACGCCACCTCTATGGATCCTTCTGGGATTCATAGTTTTCATTGGCACCAAATGGTTTGATAATAGAAATATGATAAAGTCTTTACGAGACGAATCCAGGATTCTTAAGGCAGAGATAGAACGCTTAAAAACGATTGAGAATGATAACAATCTTCTCAAGAATCAGTTTGAAGTTCTCCAGACTGATAACAATCTTCTCAAGAATCGGTTTGAAGTTCTCCAGATTGATAACAATCTTCTCAAGAATCAGTTTGAAGTTCTCCAGACTGATAACCATCTTCTCAAGAATCAGTTTGGAGTTCTCCAGACTGATAACAATCTTCTCAAGAATCAGTTTAAGGTTCTCCAGGCTGATGTTAAGGAGAAATTCATTACTATGGAAGAGGGAACAGCTGATTTGGACAATAAGATTCAGTCCCTTTCTGTAGGAAATGAAACATTAACTGAGAGAATCAAAACTGCTGAATGTGACAATCGGATTTTGTCTAAAGCTTATGACAAATTGATGGAAAGATTGTCAATGCAAGAAGGCATGGTTTATGCCATAAAAATTATGTTCAAAGATGAGATGTTATCTCTAACGGACAAACTTCATACTTTAGAATCCTTAATGAAGGCTTTGGAACATAATTCTGGAAAGGAGATTCAGACATTGCAGAAGGCAATATTGAATAGAATTGAAAAGATTGAGGAATTTCTAAATTCTGATGAAGAAGAGCAAAGGGTAGAAGGGCAAATTTTAACTACATCTGTGGGTAAATCTCTCCGGGACAATTTCCACAAAGCTCTACCGACAGCTCTACCTGCCTTTCCAGTAATAACAACAGAGAAGGTGGTTGGTTCCAGAAACCCTAGGGTCATGAAGGAGGATACATGGGAGCTTGTCCGTATGAATGACCTCAAGGAAATTAAACAGGCTGTCATGACTTTTGGGATGCAAGCCTCTTTTGTTAAAGAGATGCTAAGATCTTGGGCCACGACAAACAGAGCAAACCCCTTGGACTGGCTCCAGCTGAGCTCTGCAGTACTTGAGAGTGGACCACAATTGAAATGGCAATGCTTATTCAGGCAAGAGGCTAAACTCTTAGAACAGCAGGAAAAAGCAAAGGGAATTGACATTTCCCTAGATAAAATTCTAGGTGAAGGGCTCTTTTCTGACCCTCAGGAACAAGCTAATTTGGATGAAAACACACTCTCCATGTGTACTACAGCAGCCTTAAGGGCTTGGGACAGGGTACAAGACCCAGGACAGAGAATAGAATCATTTGTCAGAGTTAAACAGGGTCAGAGAGAACCCTTTAGTGACTTTTTACAAAGATTAACTAAGGCTGTACAAATAGGGATATCTGACCCAGAAGCAAGACGTATAATGATTGAGTCTTTGGCTTATGAAAATGCAAATGTGGAATGCAAAAGGATTTTGGGGCCTTTAAAGCTCAGATCAGCGCCTTTGGAAGAATGGGTCTTGCATACACTCAGTGTTGATACATTTGATTATGGCACTGAAGCATGGGTAGAAGAAGCAATTTCCAATGGTAAAAGGAGACACCAGAATACCAAATGTTTTAATTGTGGCAAAATGGGTCATATGAAAAGGAATTGTAGACAACGGATTTTCAGAAATAATAATAATAATGCATCTTTCAGAAATAATAATAATAATGCATCTTCTAGAAATAACAGAAATAGGAGGACTCAGCCTTCAGGTTTATGTAGAAGATGTGGAAAAGGCAGACATTGGACGAATGAATACAGGTCTACAAGAGATAGACAAGGCAACCTGATACAGTCGGGAAACGTGAGAGGGGGGGCCTCACAGGCCCCCATGGCAAACATGGTTCAGTCATATCCAGTTTCTGCAGAGAACGTGCCTCATCAGGATAATTAGGAAGCCCCATGCCTACTGTTACAAGCAATAATGATCAGAAAGATAAGTTACGTGTGTTTTGGCAAACTTCTATAAATGATCAAAGACCTAAACTGAGAGTGTGTGTAAATGGCATTTTTATTACTGGCCTGCTGGACACAGGTGCTGATGTAAGTATCATTACCCCAGAATCTTGGCATCCGTATTGGCCTCTTCAGAATGTAAATGTTCAGCTCCTGGGAATTGGAACCCTATCTCGAGTAAGGCAGAGCACGAGATGGGTTGAATGTATAGGGCCAGAGGGACAAATAGGAAAATTAAAGCCATATGTAGCCAATATCGCAATGAATTTATGGGGTCGTGACCTATTAAAACAATGGAATACCGAAATTAACATTCCTGCTACTTCTAGAGCCTATAGTTCTGAGAATAATATTAAAAGATATTACAAACGGAGAAAACCGGCCATTTGGGCTGTACAAGAACAAGCAATTGATGTCCCTTCAGAGATACCAACAGCTTTGCCTCTAAAATGGTTGACTGATAAACCAATATGGACAAAGCAATGGCCTTTAGCTGAGGAAAAGTTACAGGCTTTAGAACAGCTAGTACAAGAACAATTAGATGCTGGACATATAGAATAATCTACCAGCCCTTGGAATTCTCCTGTATTTGTGGTTAAGAAAAAATCAGGTAAATGGAGAATAGTGACAGATCTCAAGGCCATCAACAAGGTTATTCAACCTATGGGCCCTCTGCAATCTGGAATTCCTTTGCCCTCTTTATTACCAAAAGGATGGCCTCTCATAGTTATTGATTTAAAGGATTGTTTTTTCACTATACCTTTGCAAAAAGAAGATAGAGAAAAATTTGCCTTCACAGTGCCTACTTATAACAATTCTCAACCTTCGAGGAGGTACCACTGGACCGTCCTCCCCCAGGGTATGTTAAATAGCCCCTCCCTGTGCCAATATTTTGTGAACCAACCATTGCAAATAATACGCAAGAAATTTCCCAAATCTATAGTATACCATTACATGGACGACATCTTGTTATCCGATTCAAACATGGATACCTTGAACAGACTGTTTGAAGAAATAAAGATACTTTTACCTAAATGGGGATTGCAGATCGCTCCTGAAAAGATTCAGAAGGGAGATTCTGTTAATTATTTAGGTTATAAAATAGGTTTGCAAAAAATTAAGACACAAAAAGCACAAATTAGGAGAGATCGCCTACGGACACTTAATGACTTTCAAAGACTGTTAGGAGACATTTCCAGTATACGACCAGCTATTGGAATAACACCTGATCTAATAATTCATTTGAACAAAACCTTGGATGGTGATAAAGATTTAAACAGTCCCAGAGAATTAACAGCTGAAGCAGAAAAGGAACTGACAATAATTGAGGAAAAATTACAACAGGCACATTTGGACAGGGTGAATCCAGAGCTCGATTGTATTCTTGTCATACTACCATCAAAAATTTCTCCTACAGGAATTTTAATGCAGAGAGATGATATTATTTTGGAATGGATCTTTTTACCACATAAACCAAGTAAGAAACTGAAAACTTATGTGGAAAAAGTCTCTGAGTTAATTATAAAAGGCAAGCTGAGACTTCGTCAACTAGCAGGCATAGACCCAGCAGAAATTATAGTGCCCTTCACTGCTGATGAACTAAAGAAATTATGGGAAGATAATGAACCATGGCAAAGAGCTTGTGCTAATTTTTTGGGAGACATTAATAACAACTATCCAAAAAGCAAGCGGCTTAACTTCATAAAGAGAACTTCTTGGATTCTTCCTCGAATCGTCCGTGATGCTCCAATAACTGGAGCCCGTACATTCTATACTGATGCCAATAAATCAGGGAAGGCAGGTTACAAATCAGAAGACTTGGATAAGGTGGAACAAAGTCCGTATAATTCTGTCCAGAAGGCAGAATTATATGCCATTCTTATGGTGCTAAGGGATTTTAAAGAACCTATTAATATAGTTACAGATTCACAATACACAGAAAGAGTTATTTTACATATAGAAACTGCTGAATTTATACCTGATGATACTGAACTAACCTCATTGTTTCTCCAGGTTCAAGATTTGATCAGGAACAGGCTTTGCCCTATGTACATAACACACATCCGATCCCATACGGGTCTGTCAGGTCCTCTAGCACAAGGTAATGCAGAAATTGATCAATTACTGATTGGTAGTGTGCTACAAGCCTCTGAATTTCATAAAAAACATCATGTTAATAGCAAAGGTTTGAAGAAAGAGTTTTCAATTACATGGCAACAAGCTAAGGAGATTGTAAAGAAGTGCCCTACTTGCTCTTTCTATAACCAAACGCCACTGCCTGCAGGGGCTAATCCAAAGGGCACCCAAAGGAATGAAATCTGGCAGATGGATGTGTTCCACTTTGCAGAATTTGGCAAATTAAAATATGTTCATCACACCATTGACACTTATTCAGGCTTTCAGTGGGCAACTGCTTTAAGTTCAGAAAAAGCTGATTCAGTAATCACTCATTTATTAGAAGTCATGGCTATCATGGGTATACCTACACAAATAAAAACGGACAATGGTCCTGCTTATGTTTCTAGGAAAATGAAACGGTTTTTTGATTATTACAATATCAAGCATGTTACAGGTATACCATACAATCCTACAGGTCAAGCAGTCATAGAAAGATCAAATCGAACTATAAAAGATATGTTGAACAAACAGAAAGGGGTGGAAAATACCCCCAGAAATAGGCTACATAATGCTTTGTTAACCTTGAATTTTCTCAACGCTAATGAGAAGGGAACAACGGCTGCAGAAAGACATTGGATAATGGAAAAGTCTACTGAACTAAATCAACCAGTTTATTTCAAGGATGTGCTGACCTCACAATGGAAGCCAGGATATGTGCTACGTTGGGGAAGGGGTTTTGCTCTTATCTCCACAGGTGAGGAAAAATTGTGGATACCATCAAAATTAATAAAGGTTCGGTTTTAAGAAGAGAAGCCACTTGGAAAAGATAAATAACAATTCTTTCATAAGGATGGCAAACATACTGATGGTAAGAAATACAGATAGGTTGGAAGCAGGATTCTTTTCTTATCTCCACAGGAAAATATTCATCTTCAAAGAAATTGAGGGACCCTGAATATTTAATTACTGATGGATGGACACATTTTGTAAGTATTAATTTTTATTTATATATCTTATTAAACATTTCTTTATAAATATATAGAGCTGGTTTTGAAGTTGGACTCTGGCTCAGTCCCTCTCCAATTCCAAGCCTGTTAGTAAGAGAAAAACCCAGAGTTTCTGTCTCATGTCAAGAGCCATGATATGGGACAGAAAGAAATATGAGTTTAGAAAACATCCTTGCTTTTCTTCATATCTAACATACATTTCATTGAATATATCTACCATGCCTTTTATTGAACATATATATATGTATGTATATATATGTCTATATGATTAATGTTTAAGTTTTTCACAATGAACAATGAGTTTTTCCCGAAGTGACATTTGAAGTTTCCAGGAAGAAGAAGGGGCCCCACAACAACAACTCTACCTGGTTGATATGACGTCATGATACTGATAGCGCTACTACAAGACCTGTTTTGGATACCATCTGCACAAGACAATCCCAACTTGGTTAGCTGAAATGGTGCACATCTTGTACAACATTCTGGCCAGACCTCCACAAAATACTCAGAGACTATTTGCAATTTTAAAAGACATTGATCTTGAAATTTAACCATCATTTTACTTTCACAGGATCCCCCAGAAAGAACGTCGCCCCCATGACAGCTGGAAGTAATTCTAGAGGACGACGTCCCCTCTCCCAGTAAAGTTTACCCCTGGGTTTAGGGACATCATTTAGGGGTTGGGAGGTTGGGGGAGGAATTTTATAAGCTCAGGGATCATTTTGAAAAAAAAAAGAGGGAATGATGGGATTATAGATTTATAATTGTGAGTTACTGCTTTTAGACAAATATATTGGTATCAATTCTTGTATATTGAAACAAAGTTAAATTATATTGACTATTGTATGCATGCATGTTTCTATGTCTGTTTAAAACATTTTTATGTATTGACATATATTGTATTGATATATATATTGTATACATTTACCATATTGCAATGTACATTTCTACCTCTGATTAAGATACTTATATAATGTTTGTGCATTGATATATATTTACCATATTGCAATGTATATTTGTACAGTGTTTATATTTGGAGGTCATTATCCTCATTTGTTACACAGTTGTTTATTGTCTTAGTCTTTAAGTTAGATAAATATTGAGAATTATATAGATAAATAGTCATCTAAGTTTGTCATTTATAATCAGACTAATCAGGTTCTTTAGATATATAGAGATTATACTCAGTATAGATAGATAATCTTCAACCTCTTCAAAGAGCTGTAGAAAATGGCCTTTAATCTAACTCAGAGTTTCGTGATAGTGAGACACAATTGCTCCTGGTAACACTGCTCCATTCCCGAGAGAATGTTGAGCACCAAAGACACTCCACCTGGAGCCTTTCTATTTGGCAGAACTGGCCTTTGGGCAAAGAAATGCCTATACCTCAACCACTGACACAGATACAGAGCGTGCATCAATGGATAAAACAGGACTGTCATATCCTGCCAAGACAGGGTAAGATAGTTTTGAAAAGTTCCTTGCCTTTAATAATGGTATGTCAGTTATGTTAGGCCTTAGCCAAAATTGGTTGACTCAACATTGCAAACGAGACTTTGGGTGATTGCCCAGGTAGTCAGTTGTCTCTGTCAATTGTTGCACATTTTGGATATATCTCGTTTGTTGAGTAGTGTTTATTCCCTTCTCAGATCTTTGACTGAGTTGAAGATTATATAATTGTAGTTACTCTTTACATTATTTGGACTCCTTGAGATAGAATGTTTAGCAAAGCTTTTGTTCTCAATATTGTTTGTTATATTTATTATTTGTTGTTATTGTATGTAGTTGTATTTGGTTTGGTTCTGTCTTATTTAGACAAAAAGGGGAGATGTAGGGATAAGTCCCGCCCCTTAGGGGGCTTGTTCGCCTCGGGCGGATGTCTGCCTATAAATTTGGCGAGCATGCTCCGAGCTGTTGCTTCTACGTTCCTGGTCTCCGCGGGAACGGTGGTTCTGTAAGTCTATCTCTACATTAAAACTATATATATTTTTACAAACTGTCTGCATTTGTTTACGCCGCTACATTATTCACTGGAAGGGGTATATGAAAGAGATATATGAATGTGTGAGGAAAAAGTATGGAGACACTTGTTTGTCTGCCTCCCTAATTTCCTGCAGTGGACCAGGACAAAATCTACCTGTGATTGGAAATGGTGGCCCAGCCTGAAAAGAACAGAAAAGCTTCTCGACAGTATCTCTGTCGATAAGCAGAAAATGAAAGTGTAAATCCACTCTTAGGATACAGGTCGCTGAACAATAGTATTCTGCTGTGTCATGTTATGCCAATGCCTGTTTCTGATGTTCATTCTCTCATCTCAGAGCCATCGAAGTCCTCCCGTCTCTTGGGCTTTCTCTAATACTATTGCAGTATGAGATGAATTGATCTACCATGATTTCCTTTAAAGGGACCATGGAATTGATTTTTCATGTGTGTTGAGTGAGAGAGGAGGAAAGCCTCACTTGTATACACGGATACCTGGAAATCCCAAGACCACGTATTGAAAAGATGGCCAATAACCTCCATACACTTGAGGTGCTAGCATATCACACAAGACACATTTTATTCAAAAATCTGTGACTTTCTCATCAGTGACGTTGGAGGCTATTAGAGACTGGTAGTGTATTCAACTGTTATGCTAGGATTAATCAGACCAGCTCAAAACAACAGATATAATTTAATAATTGAAAACGGAGAAACTCAACACTACTGGGGTAACGGTTCCCATGTCCAAAACCAGTCTGTGAACACTGCGAACACTGCACTAAGAGAGGCAGAGGGAGCAAGGGCAGCTGGATTCCCAGGTTTCTTCCCTGCACCCAGGTAGCCACACACTAGCCAAATGTGATTGGCTGAGCTTCCCATCAAGAGAGAAACTTCCTCTAAAGGTAGTGACAGAAAAACTTAACTCAGTCTCTTATCCATTGATAACATTCTTCCTGACAGAAAAACTTAATCTCTTATCCATTGATAACATTCTTCCTGCCTGAAGGTGACATAGATATTTTCAAAAAGAACGAAACTTAAGAGTCCTGGGAACAAGGAGAAATATATAAATATAAACAATCAGAAATGATTCAGGTTGCAGAAAAAGAATTCCACAGATAACAACATCTTTTGGTGCAAATTAAGCCCATCAGAAGGCTCGAATGTCATCTTAATACCAAGTTCCCTATCTCCACTTTTTCCTTTAAAATACACACAGGGCCTAGAAAGATGGCCCAGTGCCTACAGATGATTGTGACCACGATGATGGCCTCAATTTGCGTCCCTGTGTACACTGAAGAAAGAAGTGACTCCTAAAAGTTGCCTGCTACCTCCACGTGTATATTGTGACACACATGCATAAACACATGTGCACAAAATGTAAAATATATTGAATGCTTAAAAGCAAATACTGATACTTTAGGTATGTTTAACACATATTCATGTGGATTATCTATAGTGTATTGTAGAATAAAGAGCACTAGAAAACGGCAAATGTATTTCTATTGTTAAATATTTTACTTTTGAAACATGATTTCACCCTGAAACCCATACTGTACTGAACCACACTATGTGTTCCCGGCTGGCCTCAAACTCATGTCAAACCCTTTGCTTCCACTTCCTGAGCCCTGGGATTACAGGTGTGAGCACCACACCTAACATCAGGATTTACTTTCTGGGGAAAGGGGACAAAAAGAAATACTGTGTAGACTATAAAAGAGTAAGAACATGAAATTTATAATCAATAAAACATATCAGAAAGGCTGATGAGAAATTAGAGAATTTGAAAGCTAAAACATTAACAATAAGAATTAGAGAAACGAAATATGAGGGGGATAAGAGTGCAAATGATAAAGAGTAGAATGTAACAACAGATACATTAGCTATTAATGCATCAAACACTGCAAATAAAGGATAAATATTTTCTGAACAGTTACAAAAGCAAGAGCAGTAATACATTATCAGTAAGATAGAGAGTTCAGTGTTTGAGAACTGGGAGGATAGCTCAGCAGTTAGCATCACTGACTGCTCTTCCAGAGGACCCGGGTTCAATTCCCAGCACCCACATGGCAGCTGGCAGCTGGCTGTCACTACAATTCCAGGGGAACCGGCACCCTGAAACAGGCCTGTATCATGCAGGCCAAACACTAACACACGTAAAATAAAAATAAGTAATTCTCTTTAATGTAGATGAAAAAGATGCTGGCGACAGTGGTGAACCTGTCACTGCCTTTAGAAACATTTACTGTTCATTTAGTCAGTGCTGGTTGCTGGGAATAGCTTCTGCCCTCAGTTCAGTTTAGTCTACTTAGATTGTTGGTGGGGTTTGCAAGTCTGCTGTTTGAGCACTTACCCCCCAGCAGGTGGCACTGTTGGAGGAGTGTGTGGAGCATCCCAGGCCAGCAGCATGAGGGCAGGGCCTTTAAAGGCTGTTAAACTTAGCACTCACTGAATCTGATCTGTAAGTTTGCATCCTGTTCATTGCCACATGAGGAGTCTCCACCATGTGCCGGGGTCCCCATTAACAGAACCGTGATGGCATTGTGTGACATTCTTCCTGGGTAGGGAACCTATGCCAGACCAAATTGTGGGCGAGGACTTTACACAACAAGGGTGATTTTAAAGCACTTGCATCACTAAAAGCCCACTCGGTCACGGGTGATGACTCATGGAGTCTGCATCTATCTGAATCTCCAGAGGTGGTGGATGACTCCAAAGTAACATCGTTCTACAGACCCAACAGAACTGATGCACATAGGACCTCACAGAGATTGTGAGATCACTCACAAGATCGGCAGGAGCTCAAGCCAGGTAAAATACCTGCATGGAGGAGGGGAAGTGGCCACAAAGCCCTACACCTAGCCAAGTAGATATATGTGATGGATAGCTGCTTTCTTAATGGAGTGACAATGCATACAGCAAGCACACCCCAGAACAGGCCCCATGCCCAGTAGTTTCCATTATAAATAGGACTCCACGGTTTTGTTTTTGACATATAAACAGACTGTTTTGTTTGTTTTAAGCAAGAGAAAGAGCGTGACATTGTGTTAGGGATATTTAGGGAAGAGTGAAATATGATAAAAATAAATAAAAAATTTAAAAATACGGAAAAATTAGAAGTTAAATATATATACTGTGGCAAAGCTGAGGGGATGGCTCTTCGAGAGGCCCTGACTTCAGTCCCCAGACCCCAATGGTGGCTCACAAGTGCCTGTTATTCTGGTTCCAAGGGATCTGACACCATCTTATGAGCTCTGTGGGCAAATCAACAGGCACAAACGCAAGTAAAATACCCATACACATGAAATTAAAATAAACAAAACCTGAAATAATAATAAGATATAGCGGTTGTTCTGGATAGTGCTCTTAGACAGAGGACCTGAGTTCAGTTTGCAATACCTACTGACAGCCATCTGTAACTGTGAGAGGCCACTCTGAGCTATTTAGCCCATGTTTATTTAGACCATGGTACATAGCAGGACACACACACATACATACATACATACATACTTACATACATACAACACATTGTCTACATAGTATATACATTTATATATTTACTTCACAATTATAGTGATTCCATATCACAAGTATTGTTGCCATCCACAACACAATTTTGTGGGCCTAACTACTTTCCTGCGGTGGACCAGAACAAAATCTACCTGTGATTGGAAATGTTGGCCCAGCCTGAAAAGAACAGAAAAGCTTCTCACCAGTATCTCTGTGGACATCTAGTGGTTGTAGATGTGAATGAAACCTCATACAAAATGTTCCTGTGGGGCCCAGCAGTGAGGACAGGAAAGACCATGAGCAGAAGGGGAGAAGAGCCAGGGCTGTGAGAACAAGACACAGCCAGTCACTGGGAGGAGCTGCTATCATGTGTTTCCTGGCAACTGTTGTCACCTTATCCACAATGGGCGCCATGTTGCAGAAAACTGATGTCACAAAGCTCCTGAAACTAGAGCTGGAGCCATGAATTCATGTGTTCCAGGTAGAGACCAAGTCTCCACCCATCTAGCCTTGGTCTTGCAGAGATAGGAACCACAGAAAGGGCCTTTGCCCTGTTCTTCCTGCTTTCTATTCTGGAGGGCTTCCTGCCGCCCAATGGACACCCCTGGGACTCAGAGAACCTGACAGGACCTGCTCTGTAGGGACCATCTCCTTTCCTTGGCCAGAATGTACTGGAGATACACCCTGCCTCTCTCCCCTCTGTTCAGCATCCCTGGGGCCTTTCTCAAGCCGGACTAACACCTTATTCTTACCTTCCAGGTTTAAGATCTGAGATTCTGCCTCCTCCCCAGGCTGAAGCCGTCCATCTACTACTGCAGTCGGCTTCAGTGCCTTTCCCGACCACAGCCAGAACAACTCATTCTGTGTCCATGGTCCTTGGTAGGCTGAGTTGCCCACTCTTGCTTAAAAGGCTTTATTGTTGGTCGGCCCTGAAATATGAGCAAGAAAAAAACTTCCAGATGGCTAGACTCATCATCATCTTCGCTTTCCACTCAGCATGATTCTGGGAAGCCTGTGCTGGCTGTTGCTGGCTGCTTTCTTCTCTGAGAGCTGGTACACTGGCCCAAATGAGCTGAGGATAACCAAGATCTTAGCCAGATGTTCGGATACCTGCCTGTCTCCTTTCTGCTTAGGAAAAAGACTGAAAAAGACCTAGGATTTGAGTATGATGTCAGTTGCCACTGAAGCTATTAGGCATAAAATGAGCTTTGGGAGGGACCAACAGACCACAAAGTCAGGCCATAGAACAATGGGTAGGCAGCCTAAGGTCCTGAGATGGCATAAAGATAATGGCAGTGGCATACCTGGGGTCCAGAAAGAAAGAGAATGGCAGTGTGAGACTTGGGATGGAGCCAGTTTATGTCTTTCCAAACAGGATGTGACCGACAATGGGGATGGTGGTCCATATTACCTGGATCAGATTAAAACAGTCTCAAGACGTCCTCTACATTGTGGCTTCCAGAGTGTGCTGACTCTTTCCCCTAGTATAATTTCAACTTAGGTCTGTTCTTTTTCTCTCTTTCTTTCTTTCTTTCTTTCTTTCTTTCTTTCTTTCTTTCTTTCGTTCTTTCTTTTTTCTTCTTTCCTTCCTTTCCTTCCTTCCTTCTCTCCTTCCTTCCTTCCTATTTCCTTCCTTCCTTTGTTCCTACCTTCCTTCTTTCCTTCCTTCCTTCTGGTTTATCTGAGTTTCTCTATGTAGCCAATCCTGTCCTGGAACTTTCTCTATAAACCAGACTGGCCAAAAACTCCAGAATACTGGGATTAAAGGCATGCACCACGATGCCCGCCAAACTTCAGCTGTTTCTTATACTTCTTTATATATTCTTGCATCTTATACACGTACTTACTTATAACAGATTGAATTCTGGATAAGCTGTGCTTCTGCGTAAAGCACAGTCTTTTCCTAGAAGTATCCATTCTAGGGAGAGCACAAAGGAGACATGGACAGTGAGAAGAGAAATTTAAGCCCTGTGCCTACCATGATCTGGGTTGCTGCATCTCAACTTGATCAGTCTGCTTTGCCTCCTTGATTGGTCTGCTTACATTCTTGAGTACTTGACCTACTACTGCATCCTATCAGAATTCTTCCCTTTTGAGAAGAAGGATCAAATGAACAAATGAATGAAAAATGGACAGAAAGAAGGAAGGAAGGAAGGAAGGAAGGAAGGAAGGAAGGAAGGAAGGAAGGAAGGAAGGATGAGACTGCTGGTAAGGTCAAGACCAGAGAAAAACCGAGATCCTCTCCACTTAATAAGAAAAACCAGTGAGGTAAGTAACTGGAAGTAGGAGTCAGAAGGCTGGATTTAGATAGGGTAATATCACCTGAATTCTTAGCACTGATACCTGAACCTCCTTTCAGGGAAATCAAATTAGCCTTTGGGCATAAGGTCCAAAATTCACCTACTCTCTCTCCCACCCTTTGTGTATGTGTGCGTGGGGGTATGTTGTGAGGTAATATTGGTGTGTGTGGTATATAAACTCCTAGTATGATTTCATGAGGTATCCAGGGAGGAGAACCTCCACACCAGATGATCAAATGTAGGGGTGTGTGAGTGTGTGTGTGTGTTGTGCGTGTGCACACACAAGCAGGTGTCTGTGCACACTTTTGGTGGATGCCAAAGAAGAGCCTGGGTGTGTTTTCTCAGGTCTGTCCACTTTTTTCTGAAACAGAGTCTTTCATTGGCCTGAAGCTCACAAAATAGGGTAAGCTGTCTGACCGGTAAACACCTGGAACATTACGTCTCCACAGTTTTGTGCTG
Organism: Microtus pennsylvanicus; assembly: GCF_037038515.1. Classification (NCBI taxonomy): domain Eukaryota; kingdom Metazoa; phylum Chordata; class Mammalia; order Rodentia; family Cricetidae; genus Microtus; species Microtus pennsylvanicus. Next base: position 62,146,060 of record NC_134601.1, on the reverse strand, counting down.
GGATTCCACAACTAGAGTTTTATGTAGGTTCTGGGGATTGCAAAGCAAGCACCTTGTTAACTGAGCCATCCCCTCAAATCCTAGGATGAAGTTTTTAATTGGGGAAGAAGATAATCAGTTAGAAATGTGGTTTTTAAAACGTGGGTGTACTTTTTAAAAAAGGAGGGGGTGTATTCTGAAAACATTTACTTAGATTCTGAGTGCTGAGTGTTTCGCAAATCAGGTAGGGCTCCAACAGACCAAGGTATTATTCCACCAAAACCCAACTTGGTGTGCCAAAGAGTTTAAAACTCACAGCTAATGGATGAGGGATTACTTACAGGAGCAAAGCAGCAACTGACTGCTGTGTGGAAGAAGGATTCCTTGTCTGTAGCTGGATAGATTAAAGTGATTGCCATGTCAGTGGACCGTCCACACTCTTGGTACTCCAGCGTCTCCAGAGGCGAGGAAACCACATGCAACTGGGAGAGAATCACACACAGCTGTAAAGGTGATGCCTCAAAGAGAGGCTGGATTCACAGTTGAAACTTCTATAACACCTGCCCCAATCCCAACACCCTTGTTATAAGAAACTTCAGCAGGCAGGTGGTGGTAGGGTGTGTAACAAGGATGGTGACTGAGCCATGGACAGCAAGCCAGTAAGCAGCATTCCCGCCATGGCCACTGTATACTGCATATTTGTGTTTAAATGTATAAAGCTTGCCTGAAGATCAGCGGGCAAAGCAGCCACACTCGTCAGCTATACAGGACAGCATGGTGGTAGTACATGACTTTAATCTCAGGACTCAGGAGACAGAGGCAGGCAAAACTCTGTGAGTTCAAGGCTACCCTGGGCTATACAAGATTGATCCAGAAACAGGTCCAGGTGGTGGTGGTTCACACCTTTAATCTCAGTGTTTGGGAGTCACACCCTTTTAATCCCAGCACTAGGGAGGTGCAGACAGGAGCAATAATCTGAATAGAAGGAGGAGTATAAAGGAGAAGAGACAGGAACTCAGGAGTGTGGAGTCTTAGGATTTGTGGAGATAGGATCTCGCACATTTGGTCTGAAGGCTTGGTGTAGGTAAAAGGTCTCTCTAGCGGTTGGCAGCTTTGCTTTTCGGATGTTCAGATTTGACCCTAATACCTGTTTCTGGGTTTGTATTATTCTGCTACACCTCTGCTTTGACTCCTGCTTCAGATCCCTTTCTTGAGTTCCTGTCGTGATGGACTAAAGCTGTAAACTTAAAAGAACCCTTTCAACTTGCTTTTGAACACAGTGATTACAATTTAAAACTAAGACAGCATATTCCCAAGTGTGGGAGAAACCAGACACCTTAAACCTCACATTTGAGCCATCCATAATATTCAGAGTAATACAAACCCTGCATTCAGAGCCTCTAACCAACATAAGGCCACTTGCTTTTAAAATTTTTTAAATTTTAGAAATTTATATTTTACGGAGAAGTTGCAAAAATAGGACAGAATATTCCCACACACCCTCACACAGGCCTATATCATGCAAGCTAAAAATTCACGCATGTAAAAAAAATAATTAATTCTCTTTAAAGTAGAAGAAAAAGATGCCGGCGACAGTGTTGATGCTGTCACAGCCTTTAGAATCATTTACTGCTCATTTAGTCAGGGCTGATTGCTGGGAACAGCTTCTGTCCTCAGTTCAGTTTAGTCTACATAGATTGTTGGTGGGGTTTGCAAGTTTGCTGTTTGAGCACTTAGCCCCCAGCAGGTGGCACTGTTGGAGGACTGTGGGGAGCATCCCAGGCATGTAGCATGAGGGCAGGGCCTTTAAGGCTGTTACACTTACCACTCACTGAATCTGATATGTAAGCTTGGCATCCTGTCTATTGCACGTGAGGAGTCTCTACCATATGCCACGGTCACCATTAACAGCACCGTCGTGGCATTGTGTGACATTATTACTGGGTAGGGAACCCATGCCAGATCAAATTGTGAATGAAGAGTTTACACAAACAGGGGTGATTCTATTTTTTTTTAATTTGTTTATTTATTAAAGATTTCTGTTTCTTCCCCACCACTGCCTCCCATTTCCCTCCCCCTCCCCAATTAAGTCCCCCCACTCCTCAGCCTGAAAAGCAATCAGGGTTCTTTGTCCTGTGGCAAGTCAAAGGAACCCCCACCTCCATCCAGGTCTAGTAAGTTGAGCATCCAAACTGCCTAGGCTCCCACAAAGCCAGTGCATGCAGTAGGATCAGAAACCCATTGCCATTCTTCTTGAGTTGTCAGTAGTCCTTGTTGTATGCTATGTTCAGAGAGTCCGGTTTTGTCCCAGGCTTTACCAGGCCCAGGCCTGCTGGCCTTGGTGAGTTCCCAGTAGAACATCTCCATTGTCTCAGTGTGTGGGTGTACAAACAGGGGTGATTCTAAAGCACTTGCATCACTAAAAGCCCACTCGGTTTAGGGTGATGACTCACAAAATCTACATTTATGTCAATCTCCAGTGGTGGTGGATGACTCCAAAGGAACATCGTTCTCCAGATCCAACAGAGCTGATGCACATAGGACCTCACAGAGACTGTGAGATCACTCACAGGATCTGCAGGATCTCAAGCCAGATAAAATCCCAGCCTGGAGGAGGGGAAGTGGCCACAAAGCCCTACACATAGCAAGTAGCTGTGTGTGATGGATAGCTGCTTTCTCACTTTCGTGACACTGGGTATGGCAAAGAAACCCGAGAACAGGCCCCATGCACAGTAATTTCCAGTATAAATAGGACTCCACAGTTTTGTTGGTGACTTATAAAAGGACTGTTTTGTTTGTTTTAAGCAAGAGAAGCAGTATAATGTTAAGTTGGGAGGAGTTGGGATAGGGGGAAATATGTTAAAAAATGTAAAATTTAAAAATAAGAAAAAATTAAAAGAAAAATATATATGATGAGGAGGTGCTGAGGAAATGGCTCTTGCAGAGGACCTGACTTCAGTCCCAAGACCCCAAATGGTGGCTCACAACTGCATGTTATTCCAGTTCCATGGGATATGACAGCGTCTTATGACCTCAGTGGGCAAATCCACAGACACCCACACAGGGAAAATATCCATACGCATAAAATTAAAATAAACAAAACCTGAAATAATAATAATAAGATATATCTTTTGATCTGGATAGTGCTCTTAGGCAGAGGACCTGAGATCAGATTGCAGAAACTACTAACAGCCATCTGTGACTGTGAGGCCACCCTGGGCTATTTAACCCATGTTACATACCAAGACACACACACACACACACACACACATGTTCTCCACATACATTTACTTCACCATTAGAGTGACTAGATATCATAAGTATTGTTGCCATTTACATAGTACACAAGAATCGAAATGCCCAGAGAGGATAAATAAGTAGCTCCCAAGTCACAGAGCAACTAAGATGTTACCCATGATTAAGTCATGCCTCCTAGTCATCCTGATCATTGTGAGGTCAGGAGGCAACATGGGCCTTCTCTATGTAACCATTTGAAGGAGGCAGTAGATACAGGAGACTGAGAAACACCCAAAATGGCACATTCACGGCTCATTTCCTAGACTCCGGCGACTACTCAATCTCAGCTCTATGATTTTTAAAAGGATCAGAAATTCAAGGCAGGGGATCCCAGGTGGGCCAGATACTAGTTCTCAGACTTTATTCACTGGAAGGGGCATATGAAAGAGAGAGATGTGTGTGTGAGGGGAAGGTACGCGGACAATTGTTTGTCTGCCTTCCTAATTTCCTGTAGTGGACCAGAACAATATCTACCTGTGATTGGAAATGTTGGCCCAGCCTGAAAAGAACAGAAAAGCTTCTCACCAGTATCTCTGTAGACATCTAGTGGTTGTAGATGTGAATGATACCTCATACAAAATGTTCCTGTGGGGCCCAGCAGTGAGGACAGGAAGGACCATGAGCAGAAGGGTAGAAGAGGCAGGTCTGTGAGAACAAGACACAGCCAGTCACTGGGAGGAGCTGCTCTGATGCGTTTCCTGGCAACTGTTGTCATGTTATCCACAGTGGGTGCTATGTTCCAGAAAACTGATGTCACAAAGCTCCTGAAACTAGAGCTGGAGTCATGAATTCATGTGTTCCAGGTAGAGACCAAGTCTCCACCCATCTAGCCTTGGTCTTGTGAAGATAGGAACCACAGAAAGGGCCTTAGCCCTGTGCTTCCTGCTCTCTACTCTGGAGGGCGTCCGGGCTCGAGATGGGCACCCCTGGGAGTCAGAGAATCTTACAGGATCTGCTCTGTAGGGACCATCGACACACACACACACACACACACACACACACACACACACACGTGATCCACATACTCTGTTCATTTATATATTTACTTCACCATTAGAGTGACTCCATGTCATAAGTATTGTTGCCATTTACATTGTACATAAGAAGCAAAATGCTCAGAGAGGCTAAATAAGTAGCTCCCAAGTCACAGAGCAACTAAGATGTTACCCATGATTTGGTCATGCCTCCTAGTCATCCTGATCATTGTGAAGTCAGGAGGCAACATGGGCCATCATTATGTAACCATATGAAGGAGGCAGTAGATACAGGAGACTGAGAAACACCCAAAATGGCACATTCACGGCTCATTTCCTAGACTCTGGCAACTACTCACTCTCAGCTCTATGATTTGGAAAAAGATCAGAAAGTCAAGGCAGGGTGATGGGGGAGTGTCATATATCAATCTGTTGATTTCATTGGTTAAGCAATAAAGAAACTGCTAGGCCCATTTGATTGGCCCACCCTTAGGTGGGAGGAGTAAACAGAACAGAACGCTGGGAGGAAGAGGAAGTGAGGTCAGACTCGACAGCTCTCCTCTCCGGAGCAGACGCAAGAGAGACGCCATGCTACCTGCTCCCAGGCAGACGCACGTGATGAAGCTCTGACCCAGGATGGACTTAGGCTAGAATCTTCCTGGTAAGCGCACCTAGGGGCGCTACACAGATGATTAGAAATGGGCTAAATTAATATGTGAGAATTAGCCTAGAAGAGGCTAGATAGGAATGGGCCAAAGCAGTGTTTAAAAGAATACAGTTTCCGTGTAATTATTTCGGGTAAAGCAGGCGGCGGGGGCCCCACTGCTCCCCTTATTACTACAAATGACGCCCAGACGTGTGGCTAACTAAACCCACTTAAAAAAACTGAGAAGGCTTAAAAATAAGGGAGAGAGAGTTTAACACAGATTTTTGCTGTTTGTTGGTGGTGTGCTGTAGAGAGATTTCCTGATTCGGCAACAGCAGCAGAAAAAAAAGCTGTGTCATTTCAAAGAGTGGCTTCCTGGGGCTGTGCTGCCAGTGCAAACTCTGGCTTTATGTTTGTGTTCCCACTTGGGATCGGAAGGAGAGTGCTCTGAGACCATGAAGATGACTCAGAGCTCCCCGCCTGCTCCTGGGCAGAAGGCAGAATCAGGCTTAGGCAGGCAGAAGAGCATGGCGGAATCCTGCCGCCATACAGGGACGTGTTTTCAGACTGCACAGTGCTCTGTGTGTCAGATTTGGATGTTACTTGGATGAAAAGAATTTCTGTGCTGCACGCTCAGTCTCAGAATTAAAGTGCTGAGTGCCTCTCCTACCTGGTAGCCCCAGAGCTAGCACAAAATGGTACGTCCTCCATTTTGAAATTTTCCTGACTCAGCAGCAGGAACAAACCTATGTTGTTTTAAAATGCCGGCTTTCTGGGCCATCCTGCCAGGGCAAACTCTGACTGTTTGAGGCAGGAGGGCCGGCTACTGAGAGAGGACTTGAGTGTTGTCTGTTGTAGCTCGCTGGCTGGCTGGGACCTTGAAACGCCGTGAGGCTGGAAAGTTAAGGAATCGACTGGATCTAGCTGGCAAAGCCACGCCTTCAGTCCTACTGATATTGCTTGGTAAATTAAAGGCTCTTGTGGTCAGAAAAAGAGAGATACACAGTAAAGAGAGATTCAAAGACAAAGAAAAATTTTAAATGATTTACAGTGTTAAAAATATATGCAGACTAAAAGTTAAAATTCTTAAAGTAAATCTCTGTGAGTTCAAGGTGTGGTAGCACACGCCTTTAATCCCAATGCCTGGGAGGCAGAGACAGGCGGATCTCTGAGAGTTCAAAGACAGCCTGGTCTACAGGGTTATTCCAGGTCAAAGATATATGCTCAAGAAGCAAAAATTTAACCCAGGAATGTCACAGCTTAGATTCTTAAGCGCCTAGTGATTTAAAGGCGTAAATCAAAAGTGCTCCTGGATAGTAAAAAATTGCAGATTCACAATAGGACAGATTCAGACCACTAAATGAATCACACTGTTGGATGAATGTACGATGGCTTAGAAGAGAGAAAAAAAAAGAATATAGAGAATAAAGTTGATGGTTTAAAAAGAAATAAAGTAAAAGTAAAGTCTTTAAAGAGACAGAGTACAGATAGTTATAGACATAAATAAAAATAAGCCTCATAAAATTGAAAAATTCACAGAGAGTCTGGATTCTTTGTATTATTGTGTTTTCTTTAAAATTTTTGACTGTGAAGGAGCTAAGTACAGAGAGACATTTCATTACATGGGCTTCCAAGCTAAAACCAGAATGGATATAAGGGTATTACGATTTCAGAATTTGGGTCTAAGGATATGATGCTTTGGAGAGAGTCTTCTTTTGTTTTCACAGAGGATGAGACTCTATGGATTTCTTCTATTCCGATTTGGTATGATGGACCACGTCCTCCTGAAGGGTTGCTGTGAACATCTTCAGAAAATTGCTTTGCTCAACTGCCAACTGAGATGAAACTAGCACACAGGTTATACCATGAAAGACCTAATTAACGACGCCCCCATTCAGCAGGAAGCAGTTTGGAGAGTAAAAACTGCGCCCATGTTCCCAAATATGGTTTATAAGTTCTTTTACATTTAAAGGGGGATATGATATAGGTATGAATAATTTGCATTGGTATGATTTTAAGGTCAATTTTTTTATATGTATAAGTGTTTCTGATTTTGATTAAGGTATTGTGATTGTGTAGTTCATTTAAATATTTACTGTATAATTAAGAAATATAGGTTGTTAAGGGATAATCATCGATAATAGTAAAGCTTCTAGTCATGTTAGTTAGATTTTCTAGATATATAGAGATATATTTTAGATAGACATTCTTCATGTCTTTCAAAGATTATTGAATAGGACATTTAATGTTTTAATAACTGAGGACTTTTCATGACAATGAGACACTCTGCTCCTGGCAGCACCAATCTACTTCAAGAAGAAGATGGGCATCGAAGAGGATCCTTATGGAGTTTGATAGCCATTTGGGCAAGAAACTGCTCTTGCCTGGACTATTGCATAAACTGGACACAGAGAACCCGCAGAGAGAGGACTGCTGAACTTGCCTAAAGGTGAGATGATCTTTCGGGGTTCCTGATTCATGAAAGAGTCTACAAGACATTATGCAGGACACAACAGATAGTGACTGAACTGACTTTGAATTTTCCTGCTTTATGGAAATGTCTGCTGGATACCATGGGCCTGAAGGCTGAAGATGGATGCCCCAACGGTACAGAGGAACTTTGGGTGACTGTCCAGGCAGCGAGATGTCTCTGTCATTTCTAGAGTTTAGAAAGTTGCTTTTTTCTTGTTTGCTTATGTAGTATTGTATCTTTCTGGAGTCTTTGATGGAGTTAAAAATAGTTAGTTATAGTTATAGTTTTCCTTAGTTATGATAAAGATTATTGTAACTTTTACTTGATAACTGTTTCGTTATATGTAATTTTGCTATGTTAAAGTTAAAGCCTTTCTTTTTTGTTTAAACAGAAAAAGGGGAAGTGATGGGGGAGTGTCTTATATCAATCTGTTGATTTCATTGGTTAAGCAATAAAGAAACTGCTAGGCCCATTTGATAGGCCCACCCTTAGGTGGGAGGAGTAAACAGAACAGAACGCTGGGAGGAAGAGGAAGTGAGGTCAGACTCGACAGCTCTCCTCTCCGGAGCAGACGCAAGAGAGACGCCATGCTACCTGCTCCAGGGAATGGCGCACGCTATGAAGCTCCGACCCAGGATGGAATTAGGCTAGAATCTTCCCGGTAAGACCGGTGCTATACAGATGATAAGAAATGGGCTAATTTAATATGTGAGAATTAGCCTAGAAGAGGCTAGATAGAAATGGGCCAAAGCAGTGTTTAAATGAATACAGTGTCCGTGTAATTATTTTGGGGCATAAGCTAGCCAGGGCAGGTGGCTGGGGGTTGGGGACGCAGCCCCGCCGCCACTTATTACTAAAGCAGGGGATCCCAGGTGGGCCAGATACTGGTTCTCAGACTTTATTCACTGGAAGGGGTATATGAAAGAGAGATATGAGTGTGTGAGGGCAAAGTGGACAGACACTTGTTTGTCTGCCTCCCTCCTTTCCTGCGGTGGACCAGAACAAAATCTACCTGTGATTGGAAATGTTGGCCCAGCCTGAAAAGAACAGAAAAGCTTCTCACCAGTATCTCTGTGGACATCTAGTGGTTGTAGATGTGAACGGCACCTCACACAATATGTTCCTGTGGGTCCCAACAGTGAGGACAGGAAGGACCATGAGCAGAAGGGTAGAAGAGTCAGGGCTGTGAGAACAAGACACAGCCAGTCACTGGGAGGAGCTTCTCAGATGCGTTTCCTGGCAACTGTTGTCACATTATCCACAGTGGGCACTATGTTACAGAAAACTGATGTTACAAAGCTCCTGAAACTAGAGCTGGATTCATGAATTCATGTGTTCCAGGTAGAGACATAGTCTCCACTCAACTAGCGTTGGTCTTGCGGAGATAGGAACTGCAGAAAGGGCCTTAGCCCTGTTCTTCCTGCTTTCTATTCTGGGGGACTTTCAGGCTCGAGGTGGGCAGCCCAGGGAGTAAGAGATTCTTAGAGGACCTGCTCTGTAGAGACCATCTCCTTTCCTTGGCCAGCCAGAACTGGTAGTACAACCTGCTGCTCTCCCCTCTGTTCAGCATCCCTGAGGCCTTTCTCAGGCCTGACTAACCCCTCATTCTTACCTTCCAGGATTAAGGTCTGAGGATTCTACGTCCTCTCCAGGCTGAAGCCATCCAACTTCTACTGCAGTCGACTTCAGTGACCTTCTCGAGCACGGCCAGACCAACTCGTTCTGTCCCACTGGTCCTAGGTAGGGTGTGTTGCCCACTCTTGCTTAAAATGCTTTTGTTGGTCAGGCCTGAAACATGAGCAAGAAATTAACTTCCAGATGTCTAGACTCACCCTGACTGGTGTACAGTTTCATCATCTTCTCTTTCCAATCAGCACGATTTGGGAAAGCCTGTGCTGGCTGTGGCTGGCTGCTTTCTTCTCTGAGAGCTGGTGCACTGCACTAAATGAGCTAAGGAATATCAAGGTTTGAGCCAGATGTCCGGACAACAGACTGTCTCCATTGTGCTGAAGGAAAAACACAAAAAAAACCTAGGATTTGGAGTATGGTGGCAGTTGCCACTGAAGCTATTAGGCATATTGTGAGCTCTGGGAGGACCAACAGACCACAAAAGAGAGGCCATAGAACAATGGGTAGGCAGCCTAAGGTCCTAAGTGATATAAAGTTAATGTGGTGGCCTACCTGGGGTCAAGAGGGTAGGAGAATGGCAGTGGGAGACTAGGGATGGCCCAGCTCAGGACCTTCTAAACAGGATGTGACCAGCAATGGGTGCGGTGGTCCATAACAGCTGGATCAGAATAAAATAGTCTCAAGACTTCCTCTGCAGGGTGGCATGCAGAGTTTTCTAACCCTTTCCCCTAATAAATTTTCAACTTAGCTTTGTTCTCTCTCTCTCTCTATCTCTCTCTCTCTTTTTCTCTGTCTCCCTTCCTTCCTTTCTTCATTTTTTTGATTTCTACCTTCCTTCTTTTTTTTTCTGAGTTTCTCTGTGTAGCCCTGAATATCCTGGAACATTCTCTGTAAACCCGACTGGCCAAGAACTCAGAGATACATGTGTCTCTGCCTTCAGAGTGCTAGGATTAATGGCGTGCACCACCATAACTGACAAACATCAGCTGTTTCTTAAACTTCTTTACATATTCTTGCATCTTATACACCTACTTACTTATAACAGATTGAATTTTAAGTAAGCTGGACTTCTCAGAAAAGCACAACGCTTTTCTAGAAGTAGCCATCCTAGGGGGAGAACAACGGAGAGAAGGACAGTAAGAAGAGAATTTTAGGTCATGTGCACACTAGAATCTAGGATGCTGCATCTCAACTTGGCCAGTTTGCTTTACCTCCTTCATTGCTGTGCTTACATTCTTGAGTACTTGACAAACTACTGTATCCTATTGGAATTATTTCCTTTTGAGAACAAGAAGGATCAAATGAATGAAAGAATGAAAGAGAGACACAGAACGATGAAAGGAAGAAAGAGAGAAAGGAAGGAAGAGACTGCTGGTAAGGTCAAGAGCAGAGAAAAAGAGAGATCCTCTCCACTTAGTAAGAAAACCAGTGAGGTAACTGGAAGTAGGAGTCAGGAGGGCAGAATTAGGTTGAACAGTGTCACCTGATTTCTTAGCACTGATACTTGGACCTCCTTTCAGGATAATCAAATTAAACCTTGGGCATAAGGTACATAATTCATTCTCTCTCTCTCTCTCTCTCTCTCTCTCTCTCTCTCTCTCTCTCTCGATGTCTCTCTTTCTCTCTCTCTCTTCATCCTCTGCGTGTTGTGGGGAGGTTGTTGTGAGGTTGTAGTGATGTGTGGAATATGTAAGCTCCTAGTATGATGTCACAGCGTATCCAGGGAAGAGAATAACCACACCGGTGATCAAATATAGGTGGGTGTGTGGCAGTGGTGTGCGTGGGTGGGTGTGGGTTTCAGTGCACACTTCTGGTAGATGCCTAAGGAAAGGTATGGGTGTGTTTTCGCAGGTGCTCTCTTTTTTTCTGAGACAGGGTCTTTATTGTCCTGAAGCTGACAAAATGGGGTAAGTGGTCTGACTAGTAAACCCAAGGAACATTACGACTGCACAGTTTTGTGCTGGATTTTATGTACAGACTATCAGAACTGGAATTTTTACTTAGATTCTGGGGGTGGAAATTGTGTCCTCGTGCTTGCAAAGAGAGCACCTTGCTAACTGAGCTATCCTTCAGATTCTAGGATGAAGTTTTATTTGGGATACAAGATAATCAGACATGTAGTTTTTTAAAAAGTGGATTACTAAAAAAAAGTGGCTATATTCTGAAAACATTAACATAGACCCTGAGAGTTAAGTGTTTCCCAAATCAGCTAGGCTTCCAACACACCAAGGTATTATTCCACTAAAACCCAACTTGGTGAGCCAGAGTTTAAAACTTACAGCTAACGGATGAGGGATAACTTACAGGTGCAGAGCAGCGACTGACTGTGGCGTGGAAGAAGGAGTCCTTCTCCATAGCTGGATAGATGGAAGTGCCTGCCCCATCAATCGACCTTCTACACTCTCGGTACTCTAGAGTCTCCAGAGGCTACGGAACCACATGTAACTGGGACAGAATCACACACAGCTGAAAAGGAAAAGCCTCAAGAGAGACTGGAATCTCAGGTGAGAGTCTAATGACACCTGCCCAAAGCCTTGTATAAAGAAACTTCAGCAGGCAGGTGGTGGTCGCATGTATAACAGGGAAGCTGAGTAAGCCATGGAAAGCAAGGCAGTAAGCAGCATTCCCGCACTGGCCACTGTATACTGGTATATTTTTGTTTAAATGAATAATGCTTGCCTGAAGATCAGCGGGCAAAGCAGCCACACTCCTTAGCTATATGGGACAAAGCAGAGGGTGGGGTGGAACACACCTATCATCCTAGAACTCGGAACAGAGGCAGGCAAATTGCTGTGAGTTCCAGCCTATCCTGGAATATACAAGATTAATACAGAAACAGATCCAGGTGGTGTTGGTTTATACCTTTAATCTCAGTGTTTGGGAGTCACACACTTTTAATCCCAGCACTAGGGAGTTGGAGACAGGAGCAATATGCTGAGCAGAGGGATGAATATAAAGAAGAGATGGGAACTCACTGGAGTATGGAGTGTGAAGATTCGTGGTGACAAGACCTTGCCCTTTGAGTCTGAACACAAGGTAGAGTAAAAGGTCTCTCTAGTGGTTTGCTGCTTTGCTTTTCTGATCTTCAGCTTGGACCCCAATACCTGTCTCTGGGTTTGTATTATTCTGCTACACCTCTGCTTTGATTCCTGCTTTGAGATTCCTTCCTTGAGTTCCTTTCACAAAGGACTACAACTGTAAACTTAAATATATATTTTCAACTTGACTTTGAACACAGTGATTACAATTTAAAACTAAGACAGCATATTTCCACGTGGGGGATGAACCAGACACCTTAAACCTCACATTTGAGCCATCCATAATCTTCAGTGTGTCACATACCCTGCATTCAGAGCCTCTAACCACCATAAGGCCACGTCCTTTTAAGAAAATTTTTTTTAATTTTAGAGATTTATATTTTACCGAAAAGTTGCAAAAAAGACAGAATATTCACAAATGCCATGCAGCTGGTTGATTCTTTTGTTACTACTTTGAGTAGATGTGTCAATACTGAGGCAATCAAGGCATTCCTAATTACTGAATCCATGGTTTATTGAGATTTCCTTACCTTTTACCATTACTCTTTACCATTGTCCATTACAAAATCCCGCGAGGAGCCTAATTCATACAACAGTGGTTCACATGGCTTTCCTGTAAGACCATGTCGTGTGTGTGTGTGTGTGTGTGTGTGTGTGTGTATGTGTGTGTAGTTTGTGCTGAGGAATCATTTCTTAGATTTCTAGGGTAAAATGAAACATTAGTGTGTTGCATCCTTCCCTCCTGTCTTTAACTCAATGGAGTCACATTTGGGAAGAGCATGTGTACAATAAACCTTGATAAGGCTTTCATGAGAAGTTCTTTTGTGAAGTAGATCAACTCCGTCATGCTTACAGAGAACATCAAGTTCTTCATGTTGTATATTGTTCATTTTATAAAAGCTCCCTCCAGAAATGGAAGCCTCACAGACACGGTGGCTGTCCTAGTTTTAATGTCTATCTAACACAGTGTCAGCTGAGAGGGAAGCTTCTACTGAGACACTGCCTACATCAGATTAGAAGGTTGGTCTTTGGACACATCTGTGTGTGGTTTCCTTGATTATTAACTCACATGAGGTCCCGGTCTGCTGTAGTCAATACCAATCTTTGGCAGGAGGCTCTGGGTTAGATAAAAGTACCAGAGAAGCATGAGCCTATGTCCAAGCTAGAGAAAAGACTGGCAAACAGCGCTCTTCCTTCTAGGCTTCCCTCTTCTAGGTTCCTGCCTTGAGTTCCTGCCCCCATTTCCACAGTGATGAACTGTGACTTGGAAGCCAGTGCAAATAAACCCTTTCTTCTCTAAGCTGATTTGGTGTAGGAGTGTTTTTATAACAGCACCAGAAACTGCTACTGTGGACCACCCTGTTGGCAGGCATGGGCAAGGGAAGGCACATTCCAGACTAGTCTGGGCTACATAAAGAACACTGAATCAAAAACTAAAAACAAAACCATAGTGATAACCACAAAATGAAAGTGTAAATCCACTCTTAGGAATACAGGTCGCTGAACAACAGTATTCTGCTGTGTCATGGTATGCCAATGCCTGTCTCTAATGTTCATTCTCTCCTGTCAGAGCCACCAAAGTCCTCCCGTCTCTTGGGCTTCCTAATACTACTGCAGGTATGAGAGGAATTGATCTACGATGACTTCCTTTAAAGGTACCATGGAATTGATTTTTCATTTGAGTGGAAAGAGTGAGTGAAAAAACCCTCATTTGTATACATGGAAAGCAGGAAATCCCAAGACCACATATTGAAAAGATGGTAACTCCCCTCCATCCACTTGAGGTGCTAGCACATCTAGTATAATGTGTTTTATTCAAAACGCTGTGACTTTCTCATCAGGGACCTAGGACCCTAGAAGAGAGGGAGGGCGTATTTTACCAATAAGCTAGAATTAAGCAGACTAGCTAAAAAACTGATATAATTTAATAATTGAAAAGGAGAAACTCACACAACCGGATAAAGTTTCCTCAGTCCAAAACCAGTGTGGCTAAGGCAGCAAGAAGAGTGCAAAAGATTGCAAGAGCAGCTGGATTCCCAGGTTTTCTTCCCTCGCCCCAATAAGCCACACCCTAGCCAAAAGAGATTGGCCTAGCTTCCCTATCAAGAGAGCAACTTCCTCTAAAAAGTGGTGACAGAAAAAGTTAACTCAGTCTCTTATCCATCGATAATATTCTCCATGCCTGAAGGTGACAGAGATGTTTTCAGAAAGAAAGAAAAGTAAGAGTCCTGGGAACAAGAGGAATACACAAATATAAACAATCAGAAATTCTTCTGGTTGAAGAAAAAGACCAGAAACAAGAATATCCTTTGGTGCAAATAAAGACCATCAGAACGCATGAATGTCATCTTATACCAAGTTCCCGATTTCCACGTTTTTCTTTATAATACACGCAGTGCCTGGCAAGATGGCCCTGTGCCTACAGATGCTTGCGCCAAGCACAATGGCCTGAGTTTGCCTTCCTGGGTACAGTGAAAAGAAAGAAGTGTCTCCTAAACGTAGCCTGCTATCTCCATGTGTATATTGGGACCCACATGCAAAATACATGTGCACAAAAAATAAAATATATGTGAATGCTAAAAAGCAAATTATGATATTTTAGGTATGTTTAACACATATGCAAATGAATTAACTATAGTGTATTGTAGAATAAAGAACACTAGAAAATGGCAAATGAATTTCTATTCATAAAAAGTTTTACTTTTGAATTATGATCTCACTCTATAAACCATAATGGACCGAACCCCACTATGTAACCCAGGCTGGCATCAAATTCTTGTCAAACCCTTTGCTTCCACTTCTTGAGTCCTGATATTATGATATTATTGGTTTGAGGCACCACACCTAACATCAGGATTTACTTTCTGGATAAAGGGGTCAAAAAGCAATACTGTGTAGACTAGAAAGGACATATACTTTATAACTACTAAAACATATCAGAAAGGCTGATGAGAAATTATAGAGTTCTAAATCTAAAACAATAACAATAAGAATTAGAGAAACAAAATATGACAGGGATAAGAGTGCAAATGACACAGAGTAGAACGTCACAACAGATACATTAGCTATTAATGCATAAAACACTGCAAATAAAGGATAAATATTTTCTGAACAGATACAGAAGCAAGAACACTAATACCTTGTCAGTAAGATAGAGAGTTTAGAAGTGTGTGTGAGGGCTGGGAGGATGGCACAGCAGTTAGCATCACTGCCTGCTCTTCCAGAGGACCAGGGTTCATCTCCCAGCACCCACATGGCAGCTCACAGCTGGCTGTCACTACAACTCCAAGGAACCTGGAACCCTTACACAGGCCTGTATCATGCAGGTCAATCCTTCACACGCGTAAAATAAAAATAAGTAATTCTCTTTAAAGTAGAAGAAAAAGATGCTGGCGACAGTTGTGAACCTGTCACTGCCTTTAAAATCATTTAGTGCTCATTTAGAAAGGGCTAGTTGCTGGAAATAGCTGCTGCCCTCAGTTCACTTTAGTCTACTTAGATTGTTGGTGGGGTTTGCAAGTTTGCTGTTTGAGCACTTAGCCCCCAGCAGGTAGCACTGTTGGAGGAGTGTGAGGAGCATCCCAGGCCTGTAGCATGAGGGCAGGGCCTTTGAAGGCTGTTACACTTAGCACTCACTGAATCTGATCTGTAACCTTTGCATCCTGTCCATTGCCACATGAGGAGTCTCCACCATGTGCTGTGGTCCCCATTAACAGCACCGTGATGGAATTGTGTGACACTTTTCCTGGGTAGGGAACCCATGTCAGACCAAATTGTGGGTGAGGACTTTACACAACAGGGGTGATTCTAAAGCACTTGCATCACTAAAAGCCCACTCGATCACGGGTGATAACTTACTGAGTCTGCATCTATCTGAATCTCCGGAGGTGGTGGATGACTCCAAAGTAGCATCGTTCTCCAGACCCAACAGAACTGATGCACATAGGACCTCACAGAGACCGTGAGATCACTCACAAGTTCGGCAGGAGCTCAAGCCAGATAAAATGCCTGCATGGAGGAGGGGAAGTGGCCACAAAGCCCTACACCTAGCAAGTAGCTATATGTGATGGATAGCTGCTTTCTCAATGGAGTGACACTCGAATAGCAAACACACCCCAGAACAGGCACCATGCCCAGTAGTTTCCAGTATAAATAGGACTCCATGGTTTTGTTATTGACTTATACACAGGCTCTTTTGTTTGTTTTAAGCAAGAGAAAGAGCATGACGCTGAGTTAGGGGTAGTTAGGGAAGAGTGAAATATGATAAAAAAAATAAATGAAAAATTTAAAAATACAGAAAAAATTAAAATAAAATAAATATGTTGCGGGGAGACTGAGGGGATGGCTCTTCCAGTGTCTTATTCTTAAAAAATATCCCTGGGGTCAGGCTGCACCTTAGCAAACTCGGCGGGTCCCAGCAGTGCCCGGCGCCGGTGCACCTGAGCAAGTGGCTACAGTCTGCGGAGGTGGCGGCAGGTCAGACATATAAACACAGGAAATAGTTATAAATGTTTATTAATAACGGGGGGGAGAGTAGAAGGGAGAGAGAAGAAGAAAGAGAGGGAAAGAAGGAGAGAGAGAGGAGGAGGAGGAGAGAAGAAGGGAGAGAGAGGAGGAGAGATGCAGAACCCCATGTGTACACTGGGGGAGAACACAGGGAGAGAGCAATGGCCAGCGGAAGGCAGAGGTTAAAAAGGAGTGGGCTGCCACATGGCCCACCATCACTGCTCTGAGACCAGCAGCTGTCTCTGCTGGGACTGGCTGCTCCAGGGCCCGCTGTCTGAGGCCACATGGCCCGCCACCACCACTGCCCGGCCGCTGCTCTGGACTGGGAACCAACCACTGCTCCAAGACCAGCAGCTGTCTCTGCCTGGGATTGGTTGCTCCCAGAGCCCACTGTCTGCAGCCACATGGCCCGCCACCACCACCACCACCGCTCGGGCCACCACTCTGGGACCAGCAGCCATTTCTGCCTGGGAATGGCTGCTCCCAGGGCCTGCTGCCTGCCACCACATGGCCCGCTGCCACCATTTGGGACCTACAGCATTTCTGCTGCCTACTGCCACGGGGATCTTGGAGCATTTTTAAAAAAGAACAACACAGAGGACCTGACTTCAGTCCCCAGACTCCAAATGGTGGTTCACAACTGCCTGTTATTCCGTTTCCAAGGGATATGACACCATCTTATGAGCTCCGTGGGAAAATCCAAAGACACAAATGCAAGTAAAATACCCATACACATGAAATTAAAATAAGCAAAACCTGAAATAATATTAAGATACATACTTCGGTCTGGATAGGGCTCTTAACCAGCAGACCTGAGTTCAGGTTGCAGTACTTACTAACACCAATCAATAACTGTGAGGCCTCCCTGGGTTATTTCGCCCATGTTTATGTAGCCCATGTTACATAGCAATACATACATACACACAAAGGAACACACACATACACACACGTTCTAAACATAGTCTGTATATTTATATATTTACTTCACCATTAGAGTGATTCCATATCACAAGTATTGTTGCCAACCACATTGTACACAAGAAGCGAAACACCCAGGGAGGCTGAATAAGTAGCTCCCAAGTCACAGAGCAACTAAGATGTTACCCATGATTAAGTCATGCCATCTAGTCATACTGATCATTGTGAGGTCAGGAGGCAACCTGGGCACTCAGTGTATAACCATATGAAGGAGGCAGTACATACAGGAAACTGAGAAACTCCCAAGTTGGCACATTCACGCCTCATGTCCTAGACTTTGGCAACTGCTTGCTCTCTGTAGCGGCGTAAACGAATGCAGACAGTTTGTAAAAATATATATAGTTTTAATGTAGAGATAGACTTACAGAACCACCGTTCCCGCGGAGACCGGGAAAGTAGAAGCAACAGCTCGGAGCATGCTCGCCAAATTTATAGGCAGACATCTGCCCTAGGCGAACACGCCCCCTAAGGTGCGGGACTTATCCCTACATCTCCCCTTTTTGTCTAAATAAGACAGAACCAAACCAAATACAACTACATACAATAACAACAAATAATAAATATAACAAACAATATTGAGAACAAAAGCTTTGCTAAACATTCTATCTCAAGGAGTCCAAATAATGTAAAGAGTAACTACAATTATATAATCTTCAACTCAGTCAAAGATCTGAGAAGGGAATACACACTACTCAACAAACGAGATATATCCAAAATGTGCAACAATTGACAGAGACAACTGACTACCTGGGCAATCACCCAAAGTCTCGTTTGCAATGTTGAGTCAACCAATTTTGGCTAAGGCCTAACATAACTGACATACCATTATTAAAGGCAAGGAACTTTTCAAAACTATCTTACCCTGTCTTGGCAGGATATGACAGTCCTGTTTTATCCATTGATGCACGCTCTGTATCTGTGTCAGTGGTTGAGGTATAGGCATTTCTTTGCCCAAAGGCCAGTTCTGCCAAATAGAAAGGCTCCAGGTGGAGTATCTTTGGTGCTCAACATTCTCTCGGGAATGGAGTGGTATTGCCAGGAGCAATTGTGTCTCACTATCATGAAACTCTGAGTTAGATTAAAGGCCATTTTCTACAGCTCTTTGAAGAGGTTGAAGATTATCTATCTATACTGAGTATAATCTCTATATATCTAAAGAACCTGATTAGTCTGATTATAAATGACAAACTTAGATGACTATTTATCTATATAATTCTCAATATCTATCTAACTTAAAGACTAAGACAATAAACAACTGTGTAACAAATGAGGATAATGACCTCCAAATATAAACACTGTACAAATATACATTGCAATATGGTAAATATATATCAATGCACAAACATTATATAAGTATCTTAATCAGAGGTAGAAATGTACATTGCAATATGGTAAATATATACTATATATATATATCAATACAATATATGTCAATACATAAAAATGTTTTAAACAGACATAGAAACATGCATGCATACAATAGTCAATATAATTTAACTTTGTTTCAATATACAAGAATTGATACCAATATATTTGTCTAAAAGCAGTAACTCACAATTATAAATCTATAATCCCATCATTCCCTCTCTTTTTTTTTTCAAAATGATCCCTGAGCTTATAAAATTCCTCCCCCAACCGCCCAACCCCTAAATGATGTCCCTAAACCCAGGGGTAAACTTTACTGGGAGAGGGGACGTCGTCCTCTAGAATTACTTCCAGCTGTCATGGGGGCGAAGTTCTTTCTGGGGGATCCTGTGAAAGTAAAATGATGGTTAAATTTCAAGATCAATGTCTTTTAAAATTGCAAATAGTCTCTGAGTATTTTGTGGAGGTCTGGCCAGAATGTTGTACAAGATGTGCACCATTTCAGCTAACCAAGTTGGGATCGTCTTGTGCAGCTGGTATCCAAAACAGGTCTTGTAGTAGCGCTATCAGTATCATGACGTCATATCAACCAGGTAGAGTTGTTGTTGTGGGGCCCCGTCTTCTTCTTGGAAACTTCAAATGTCACTTCGGGAAAAACTCATTGTTCATTGTGAAAAACTTAAACATTAATCATATAGACATATATACATACATATATATATATATTCAATAAAAGGCATGATATATATATTCAATGAAAAGTATGATAGATACGAAGAAAAGCAAGGATGTTTTCTAAACTCATATTTCTTTCTGTCCCATATCATGGCTCTTGACATGAGACAGAAACTCCAGAAACTCTGGGTTTTTCTCTTACTAACAGGCTTGGAATTGGAGAAGGACTGAGCCAGAGTCCAACTTGAAAACCAGCTCTATATATTTATAAAGAAATGTTTAATAAGATATATAAATAAAAATTAATACTTACAAAATGTGTCCATCCTTCAGTAATTAAATATTCAGGGTCCCTCAATTTCTTTGAAGATGAGTATTTTCCTGTGGAGATAAGAAAAGAACCCTGCCCCCAACCTATCTGTATTTCTTACCAGCAGTATGCTCGCCATCCTTATGAAAGAATTTTTATTTATCTTTTCCAAGTGGCTTCTCTTCTTCAAACCGAACCTTTATTAATTTTGATGGTATCCACAATTTTTCCTCACCTGTGGAGATAAGAGCAAAACCCCTTCCCCAACGTAGCACATATCCTGGCTTCCGTTGTGAGGTCAGCACATCCTTGAAATAAACTGGTTGATTTAGTTCAGTAGACTTTTCCATTATCCAATGTCTTTCTGCAGCCGTTGTTCCCTTCTCATTAGCGTTGAGAAAATTCAAGGTTAACAAAGCATTATGTAGCCTATTTCTGGGGGTATTTTCCACCCCTTTCTGTTTGTTCAACATATCTTTTATAGTTCGATTTGATCTTTCTATGACTGCTTGACCTGTAGGATTGTATGGTATACCTGTAACATGCTTGATATTGTAATAATCAAAAAACCATTTCATTTTCCTAGAAACATAAGCAGGACCATTGTCCGTTTTTATTTGTGTAGGTATACCCATGATAGCCATGACTTCTAATAAATGAGTGATTACTGAATCAGCTTTTTCTGAACTTAAAGCAGTTGCCCACTGAAAGCCTGAATAAGTGTCAATGGTGTGATGAACATATTTTAATTTGCCAAATTCTGCAAAGTGGAACACATCCATCTGCCAGATTTCATTCCTTTGGGTGCCCTTTGGATTAGCCCCTGCAGGCAGTGGCGTTTGGTTATAGAAAGAGCAAGAGGGCATTTCTTTACAATCTCCTTAGCTTGTTGCCATGTAATTGAAAACTCTTTCTTCAAACCTTTGCTATTAACATGATGTTTTTTTTTTTATGAAATTCAGAGGCTTGTAGCACACTACCAATCAGTAATTGATCAATTTCTGCATTACCTTGTACTAGAGGACCTGGCAGACCCGTATGGGATCGGATGTGTGTTATGTACATAGGGCAAAGCCTGTTCCTGCTCAAATCTTGAACCTGGAGAAACAATGAGGTTAGTTCAGTATCATCAGGTATAAATTCAGCAGTTTCAATATGTAAAATAACTCTTTCTGCGTATTGTGAATCTGTAACTATATTAATAGGTTCTTTAAAATCCCTTAGCACCATAAGAATGGCATATAATTCTGCCTTCTGGACAGAATTATACGGACTTTGTTCCACCTTATCCAAGTCTTCTGATTTGTAACCTGCCTTCCCTGATTTATTGGCATCAGTATAGAATGTACGGGCTCCAATTATTGGAGCATCACGGACGATTCAAGGAAGAATCCAAGAAGTTCTCTTTATGAAGTTAAGCCGCTTGCTTTTTGGATAGTTGTTATTAATGTCTCCCAAAAAATTAGCACAAGCTCTTTGCCATGGTTCATTATCTTCCCATAATTTCTTTAGTTCATCAGCAGTGAAGGGCACTATAATTTCTGCTGGGTCTATGCCTGCTAGTTGACGAAGTCTCAGCTTGCCTTTTATAATTAACTCAGAGACTTTTTCCACATAAGTTTTCAGTTTCTTACTTGGCTTATGTGGTAAAAAGATCCATTCCAAAATAATATCATCTCTCTGCATTAAAATTCCTGTAGGAGAAATTTTTGATGGTAGTATGACAAGAATACAATCGAGCTCTGGATTCACCCTGTCCAAATGTGCCTGTTGTAATTTTTCCTCAATCATTGTCTGTTCCTTTTCTGCTTCAGCTGTTAATTCTCTGGGACTGTTTAAATCTTTATCGCCATCCAAGGTTTTGTTCAAATGAATTATTAGATCAGGTGTTATTCCAATAGCTGGTCGTATACTGGAAATGTCTCCTAACAGTCTTTGAAAGTCATTAAGAGTCTGTAGGCGATCTCTCCTAATTTGTGCTTTTTGTGTCTTAATTTTTTGCAAACCTATTTTATAACCTAAATAATTAACAGAATCTCCCTTCTGAATCTTTTCAGGAGCGATTTGCAGTCCCCATTTAGGTAAAAGTATCTTTATTTCTTCAAACAGTCTGTTCAAGGTATCCATGTTTGAATCGGATAACTAGATGTCGTCCATGTAATGGTATACTATAGATTTGGGAAATTTCGTGCGTATTATTTGCAATGGTTGGTTCACAAAATATTGGCACAGGGAGGGCTATTTAACATACCCTGGGACAGAACGGTCCAGTGGTACCTCCTCGAAGGTTGAGAATTGTTATAAGTAGGCACTGTGAAGGCAAATTTTTCTCTATCTTCTTTTTCAAAGGTATAGTGAAAAAACAATCCTTTAAATCAATAACTATGAGAGGCCATCCTTTTGGTAATAAAGAGGCCAAAGGAATTCCAGATTGCGGAGGGCCCATAGGTTGAATAACCTTGTTGATGGCCCTGAGATCTGTCACCATTCTCCATTGACCTGATTTTTTCTTAACCACAAATACAGGAGAATTCCAAGGGCTGGTAGATTCTTCTATATGTCCAGCATCTAGTTGCTCTTGTACCAGCTGTTCTAAAGCCTGTAGCTTTTCCTCAGCTAAAGGCCATTGCTTTGTCCATATTGGTTTCTCAGTCAACCATTTTAGAGGCAAGGCTGTTGGTATCTCTGAAGGGACATCAATTGCTTGTTCTTGTACAGCCCGAATGGCCAGTTTTCTCCGTTTGTAATATCTTTTAATATTATTCTCAGAACTATAGGCTCTAGAAGTAGCAGGAATGTTAATTTCGGTATTCCATTGTTGTAATAGGTCACGACCCCATTAATTCATTGCAATATTGGCTACATATGGCTTTAATTTTCCTATTTGTCCCTCTGGCCCTATACATTCAACCCATCTCGTGCTCTGCCTTACTCGAGATAGGGTTCCAATTCCCAGGAGCTGAACATTTACATTCTGAAGAGGCCAATACGGATGCCAAGATTCTGGGGTAATGATACTTACATCAGCACCTGTGTCCAGCAGGCCAGTAATAAAAATGCCATTTACACACACTCTCAGTTTAGGTCTTTGATCATTTATAGAAGTTTGCCAAAACACACGTAACTTATCTTTCTGATCATTATTGCTTGTAACAGTAGGCATGGGGCTTCCTAATTATCCTGATGAGGCACGTTCTCTGCAGAAACTGGATATGACTGAACCATGTTTGCCATGGGGGCCTGTGAGGCCCCCCCTCTCACGTTTCCCGACTGTATCAGGTTGCCTTGTCTATCTCTTGTAGACCTGTATTCATTCGTCCAATGTCTGCCTTTTCCACATCTTCTACATAAACCTGAAGGCTGAGTCCTCCTATTTCTGTTATTTCTAGAAGATGCATTATTATTATTATTTCTGAAAGATGCATTATTATTATTATTATTATTATTATTATTATTATTATTATTATTATTTCTGAAAATCCGTTGTCTACAATTCCTTTTCATATGACCCATTTTGCCACAATTAAAACATTTGGTATTCTGGTGTCTCCTTTTACCATTGGAAATTGCTTCTTCTACCCATGCTTCAGTGCCATAATCAAATGTATCAACATTGAGTGTATGCAAGACCCATTCTTCCAAAGGCGCTGATCTGAGCTTTAAAGGCCCCAAAATCCTTTTGCATTCCACGTTTGCATTTTCATAAGCCAAAGACTCAATCATTATACGTCTTGCTTCTGGGTCAGATATCCCTATTTGTACAGCCTTAGTTAATCTTTGTAAAAAGTCACTAAAGGGTTCTCTCTGACCCTGTTTAACTCTGACAAATGATTCTATTCTCTGTCCTGGGTCTTGTACCCTGTCCCAAGCCCTTAAGGCTGCTGTAGTACACATGGAGAGTGTGTTTTCATCCAAATTAGCTTGTTCCTGAGGGTCAGAAAAGAGCCCTTCACCTAGAATTTTATCTAGGGAAATGTCAATTCCCTTTGCTTTTTCCTGCTGTTCTAAGAGTTTAGCCTCTTGCCTGAAAAAGCATTGCCATTTCAATTGTGGTCCACTCTCAAGTACTGCAGAGCTCAGCTGGAGCCAGTCCAAGGGGGTTGCTTTGTTTGTCGTGGCCCAAGATCTTAGCATCTCTTTAACAAAAGAGGCTTGCATCCCAAAAGTCATGACAGCCTGTTTAATTTCCTTGAGGTCATTCATACGGACAGGCTCCCATGTATCCTCCTTCATGACCCTAGGGTTTCCGGAACCAACCACCTTCTCTGTTGTTATTACTGGAAAGGCAGGTAGAGCTGTAGGTAGAGCTTTGTGGAAATTGTCCCGGAGAGATTTACCCACAGATGTAGTTAAAATTTGCCCTTCTACCCTTTGCTCTTCTTCATCAGAATTTAGAAATTCCTCAATCTTTTCAATTCTATTCACTATTGCCTTCTGCAATGTCTGAATCTCCTGTCAAGAATTATGTTCCAAAGCCTTCATTGAGGATTCTAATGTATGAAGTTTGTCCGTTAGAGATAACATCTTATCTTTGGACATAATTTTTATGGCATAAACCGTGCCTTCTTGTATTGACAATCTTTCCATCAATTTGTCATAAGCTTTAGACAAAATCCGATTGTCACATTCAGCAGTTTTGATTGTCTCAGTTAATGTTTCATTTCCTACAGAAAGGGACTGAATCTTATTGTCCAAATCAGCTGTTCCCTCTTCCATAGTAATGAATTTCTCCTTAATATCAGCCACTAATGTTTCAGTTCCTACAGAGAGGGACTGAACATTACGATCCAGATCAGCTGTTCCCTCTTCCATAGTAATGAATTTCTCCTTAACATCAGCCTGGAGAACCTCAAACTGATTCTTGAGAAGATTGTTATCAGTCTGGAGAACTCCAAACTGATTCTTGAGAAGATTGTTATCAGTCTGGAGAACTTCAAACCGATTCTTGAGAAGATTGTTATCAGTCTGGAGAACTTCAAACTGATTCTTGAGAAGATTGTTATCATTCTCAATCGTTTTTAAGCGTTCTATCTCTGCCTTAAGAATCCTGGATTTGTCTCGTAAAGACTTTATCATATTTCTATTATCAAACCATTTGGTGCCAATGAAAACTATGAATCCCAGAAGGATCCATAGAGGTGGTGTGATAGACACCTCTTGTAAAATCTCCCACATGGTACAATTAAAAAAACTGTTAAATTCTTGAACAGTAATGTGTTCAGACATTTTATTTATAAAAGAAAAAAATTTTTACCTGCAATGATCGGTTCCTGCCAGTTGTTGGTCTCTGTGTTTTTGGAGCCTGTCCTAGAACTAGCTCTTATAGACCAGGCTGGCCTCGAACTCACAGAGATCCGCCTGTCTCTGCCTCCCAAGTGCTGGGATTAAAGGCGTGCACTACCACGGCCTGGCAGGCCTCAAACTCACAG
This sequence comes from Microtus pennsylvanicus, assembly GCF_037038515.1. NCBI lineage: Eukaryota > Metazoa > Chordata > Mammalia > Rodentia > Cricetidae > Microtus > Microtus pennsylvanicus. The sequence goes on along the minus strand of NC_134601.1, from coordinate 62,120,761 downwards.
AGATCCGTCTGCCTCTGCTTCCCAAGTGCTGGGATTAAAGGCGTGTGCTACCACTGCCTGGCAGGCCTCAAACTCACAGAGATCCATCTGCCTCTGCTTCCCAAGTGCTGGGATTAAAGGCGTGTGCTATCACTGCCTGGCAGGCCTCAAACTCACAGAGATCCATCTGCCTCTGCTTCCCAAGTGCTGGGATTAAAGGCGTGTGCTACCACTGCCTGGCAGGCCTCAAACTCACAGAGATCCGTCTGCCTCTGCTTCCCAAGTGCTGGGATTAAAGGCGTGTGCTACCACTGCCTGGCAGGCCTCAAACTCACAGAGATCCGCCTGCCCTTGCCTCCCAAGTGCTGGTATCAAAAGCATGCGCCACCACTGCCCTGCCAAGTCACGTTGTGTCAGACCAAATCTGCCGCTGTGGCAGCTTTTGTTGCAAAACCGCAGGTACTTAAGCTTCCGCTAATTCAGGCAGTGGGGTTCCGCTGTAAAACTTAGCCAAGGCAGGCAGAATGGGCCTGTGTGGCCGAGTATGTCTCGGACTTGGCACTGGGGCCGGAGTCACGAACTGAAAAACAGCACCCAGGAAGGTGCTGTGTTATCTAGCGGGCTACCCGCTTGAGTCGGGGGCAAAATAGCCCGACGTTGGATGCCAAAATGTAGCGGCGTAAACGAATGCAGACAGTTTGTAAAAATATATATAGTTTTAATGTAGAGATAGACTTACAGAACCACCATTCCCGCGGAGACCAGGAAAGTAGAAGCAACAGCATGGAGCATGCTTGCCAAATTTATAGGCAGACATTCGCCCGAGGCGAACATCTCCCCCTAAGGGGTGGGACTTATCCCTACAGCTCTCAGCTCTATGATTTGGCAAAGGATCAGAAAGTCAAGGCTGGGTAATCCAGGTGGGCCAGACACTGGTTCTCAGACTTTATTCACTGGAAGGGGTATATGAAAGACAGATATGATTGTGTGAGGAAAAGTATGAGGACACAATTTTGTGTGCCTCCCTACTTTCCTGCAGTGGACCAGGACAAAGTCTACCTGTGCTTAGAAATGATGGCCCTGCCTGAACAGAACAGAAAAGCTTCTCACCAGGATCTCTGTTGACATCCAATGGTCAAGGATGTGGGGGCCAGCAGTGAAGAGAGTAAGGACCATGAGCAGAAGACGAGAAGAGCCAGGGCTGTGAGAACAAGACACCCAGTCACTGGGAGGAGCTGCTCTGATGCGTTTCCCAGCAATTTATGTCACGTTATCCACAGTGGGCAATATGATGCATAAAAGTGATGTCACAAAGCTCCTGAAACCAGAGCTGGAGCCATGAATTCATGTGTTCCCAGGAGAGAACAAGTCTCAACCCTTCTAGCCTAGGGAATCATGAAGCTATTACCAAGCTAGAGAAGGGACAAGCTAACAGCGCTCTTCCTTCCAGGCTTCCTTCCAGCAGGTGCCTGCCTTGAGTTCCTGCCCTGATTTCCCCAGGGATGAACTGTCATTTGGAAGCTTGTGCCAAATAAACCCTTTCTTCTCAAAGCTGATTTTGTGTGGGAGTGTTCTAGAACAGTCGAAGAAACTACTACTGTGGCCCACCTTGTTGGCAGGCTCGGGCAAGGGAAGGCACATTCCAGACTAGTGTGGGCTACATAATGAAACATTGAATCAAAAACTAAAACACAAACCGTAGTGATAACGACAAAATGAAAGTGTAAATCCACTCTTAGGAATACAGGTCGCTGAACAACAGTATACTGCTCTGTCATGGTATGCCAATGCCTGTCTCTGATGTTCATTATCTCCTCTCAGAGTCATCAAAGTCCTCCTGTTGCTTGGGCTTTCTCTACTATTAGTGCCGTATGAGATGAATTGATCTACCATGATTTCCTTTAAAGGGACCATGGAATTGATTTTTCATGTGTGTGGAAAGAGTGAGAGAGGACGAAAGCCTCATTTGTATACATGGATAGCCGGAAATAATAAGCCCACGTATTAAAAAGGTGGACAATCCCCTTCATACACTTGAGGTGCTAGCATATCAAGCATGACGGGTTTTATTCAAAAAGCTATGACTTTCTCATCAGTGACCTTGGACCCTAGAAGAGAGTTGTGGCATATTCGACCTGTATGCTAGAATTTACCAGACCAGCTTAAAACAACAGATATAATTTAATAATTGAAAACGGGGAAACTCACACGACCGGGTAAAGGTTCCTATGTCCAAAACAGGTCTGGAACACAGCAAGAAGAGTGCTGGATTCCCAGGTTTTCTTCCCTGGCCCTAGGCAGCCAAACCCTAGTCAAATGTGATTGGCTGAGTTTCCCCATCAAGAGAGCAACTTCCTGTAAAAGGTAATGACAGAAAAAGTTTACTCAGTCTCTTATTCATTGAAAACATTCTTCATGCCTGAAGGTGACAGAGATGTTTTCAAAAAGAAAGAAAAGTAAGAGTCCTGGGAACAAGAACAAATACACAAATATAAACAATCAGAAATTCTTCAAGTTGAAGAAAAAGTATACCAGAAAAAAGAAAATCCTATGGTGCAAATAAAGACCATCAGAAGGCTTAATGTCATCTTAATACCAAATTCCCTGTTTCCAATTTTTCTTTAAAATACACAAGGGCCTCGAAGATGGCGAAGTGCCTACAGATGCAGGAGTCCTCCATGATGGCCTGAGTCTGCCTCTGTGGGTACACTGAAAAAGGAGAACTGACTCCTAAAATTTGACTGCTACCACCATGTGTATATTGTGACACACATGCAGAAATACAGATGCACAAAATATAAAATATATGTGAATGTTTAAAAGCAAGTTTTGATATTTTAGGTATGTTTAACACGTATGCATATGAATTAACTATAGTGTATTGTAGAATAAAGAGCACTAGAAAATGGCAAATGAATTTCTATTGTTAAAAAGTTTTACTTTTGAAATATGATCTCACCCTGTCTCCCATACTGGACTGGACCTCACTATGTGGCCCCGGTTGGCCTCAAATTTATATGAAACCCTCTTGAGTCCTGTGATTACAGGGGTGAGGCACCAAACCTAACAACAGGATATACTTTCTGGATAAAGGGGTCAAAAAGCAATACTGTGTAGACTATAAAATAGTAAGGACATATAATTTATAATCTCTAAAACATATCAGAAAGGCTGAGGAGAAATGAGAGTGTTCTAAAGCTAAAATATTAAAAATAAGAATTAGAGAAACAAAATATGAGAGGGATAAGATTGCAAATGATAAAGAGTAGAACGTCACAACAGAAACATTAGCTATTAATGCATCAAACACTACAAATAAAGGATAAATATTTTCTGAACAGGTACAAAAGCAAGAATACCTTATCAGTAAGATAGAGAGTTTAGAAGTGTGTGTGAGGGCTGGGAGGATGGCACAGCAGTTAGCATCACTGTCTGCTCTTCCAGAGGACCCGGGTTCAATTCCCAGCACCCACATGGCACCTCACACCTGGCAGTCACTAAAATTCTAGGGGACCCGGCACCCACACATACACCTAAATCATGCAGGCCAAACACTAACACACATAAAATAAAAATAAGTAATTCTCTTTAAAGTAGAAGAAATGATGCTGGCAACAGTTGTGAACATGTCACTGACTTTATAATCATTTACGGATCATTTAGGAAGGGCTGGTTACTGGGAACAGCTTCTGGCATCAGTTCAGTTTAGTCGGCTTAGATTGTTGTTAGGGTTTGCAAGTTTGCTGTTTGAGCACTTAGCCCCCAGCAGGTGGCACTGTTGGAAGACTGTGTGGAGCATCCCAGGCCCACAGAATGAGGGCAGGGCCTTTGAAGGCTGTTACACTTAGCACTCATTGAATTTGATATGTAAGCTTTGCATCCTGGCCATTGCCACATGAGGAGTCTCCACCATGTGCTGCGGTCCCCATTAACAGCACCAGGATGGCATTGTGTGACACTTTTCCTGGGTAGGGAACCCATGTCAGACCAAATTGTGGGTGAGGAGTTTATACAAAAAGGATGATTCTAATTCACTTGCATCACTAAAAGCCCACTCTATCACGGATTCTGCATCTATAGGTAAATAGAACTCCATGGATTTGCTTTTGACTTACAAACATACTGTTTTGTTTAAGCAAGAAAAAGAGCATGATGTTTAGTTGAAAGGAGTTGAGGAAGGGGAAAATATAAAAATAAACAAAAATTTTAAAAAGAAACAAAACATTAAAGTAAAATAAATATGTTGAGGCAAGGCTGAGGGGATGGCTTTCCAGAGGACCAAACTTAAGTCCATAGACCACAAATGGTGGTTCATAACTGACTGTTATTCCAATTCCAAGGGATCTTATGACCTCCGAGGGAAAATCCTCAGACTCACAGGCAGGTAAAATACCCATACACATAAAATTAAAATAAACAAAACCTGTAATAATATGATATACCTGTTGGTATGGATAGTGCTCTTATCCAGAGGACCTGAGTTCAGTTTGCAATACCTATAACAGCCATCTGTAACTGTGAGGCCACCCTGGGCTATTTTAACCCATGTTTATTTAGTCCTTGTTACAAAGCAAGACATACACACATATACCGACACACAAAACAAGTTCTCCACATAGTCTGTACATTTATATATTTATTTCACTATTAGTGTGACTCCATATCATAAGCATTGTTGCCATCCACATTGTACACAAAAAGCAAAAGGCCTAGAGAGGCTAAATAAGTAGCTCCCAAGTCCCAGAGCAACTAAGATGTTACCATGATTTAGTCATGCCTCCTAGTCATCCTGATCATTGTGAGGTCAGGAGACAACCTGGGCACTCAGTGTTTAACCATATGAAGGAGGCAATAGATACAGGGAACTGAGAAACACCCAAGATGGCACATTCAGGGCTCATTTCCTAGAATCTGGCAACTGGTCACTCTTGCTCTATGATTTGGAGAAGGATCGGAAAGTAAAGGCTGGGTAACACAGGTGGGCCAGACACTGGTTCTCAGACTTTATTCACTGGAGGGGTATATGAAAGAGAGAGATGAGTGTGTGAGGGGAAAGTGCACAGACACCTGTTTGTCTGCCTCCCTAATTTCCTGCGGTGGACCAGAAAAAATCTACCTGTGATTGGAAATGTTGGCCCAGCCTGAAAAGAACAGAAAAGCTTCTCACCAGTGGTTGTAGATGTGAATGACACATCATACAAAATGTTCCTGTGGGGCCAAACAGTGAGGACAGGAAGGACCATGAGCAAAAGGGGAGAAGAGCCAGGGCTGTGAGAACAAGACACAGCTAGTCACTGGGAGGAGCTGCTCTGATGCGTTTCCTGGCAACTGTTGTCACGTTATCCACAGTGGGCGCTATGTTACAGAAAACTGATGTCACAAAGCTCCTGAAACTGGAGCTGGAGCCATGAATTCATGTGTTCCAGGTAGAGAACAAGTCTCCACCCATCTAGCCTTGGTCTTGCGGAGATAGGAACCACAGAAAGGGCGTTAGCCCTGTGCTTCCTGCTGTCTATACTGGAGGGCTTCCGGGCTCGAGATGGGCACCTCTGGGAGTAAGAGAATCTTAGAGGACTTGCTCTGTAGGGACCATCTCCTTTCCCTGGCCAACAGGGACAGGTAATACAACCTGCTGCTCTCCCCTCTGTTCAGCATCCCTGGGGCCTTTCTTGGCCTGACTAACCCCTCTTTCTTACCTTCCAGGTTTAAGGTCTGAGGATTCTGCCTCCTCCCCAGGCTGAAGCCATCCATCTACTACTGCAGTCGGCTTCAGTGCCCTTCCCGACCACGGCTAGACCAACTTATTCTGTCCCAATGGTCCTAGGTAGGCTGTGTTGCCCACTCTTGCTTAAAATGTTTTTGTTGGTCAGGCCTGAAACATGAGCAAGAAAGTAACTTCCAGATGGCTAGACTCACCCTGACTGGTGTACAGTTTCATCATCTTCTCTTTCCACTCAGCATGATTCTGGGAAGCATGTGCTGGCTGTGGTGGCTGCTTTCTTCTCTGAGAGCTGGTACACTGCCCCAAATGAGCTGAGGAATATCCAAGATCTGAGCCAGATGTACGGACACCAGACTGCCTCCATTGTGCTGAAGGAAAAACACAAAAAGACCTAGGATTTGAGTATGATGGCAGTTGACAGGGAAGCGATTAGGCATAACGTGAGTTCTAGGAGGACCAACAGACCACAAAAGACATGCCATAGAACAATGGGTAGGCAGCCTAGGGTCCTAAGTGACATAAAGTTAATGTGGTGGCCTACCTGGGGTCAGGAGAGTAGGAGAATGGCACTGGGAGACTAGGGATGGCCCAGCTCAGGTCCTTCCAAACAGGATGTGACCAACAATGGGTGCGATGGTCCATAATAGCTGGATCAGATTAAAATAGTCTCAAGACTTCCTCTGCAGGGTGGCATGCAGACTGTTCTAAACACATCCCCTAGTAAACTTTCAACTCAGCTTTGTTCTCTCTCTCTCTCTCTCTCTCTCTCTCTCTCTCTCTCTCTCTCTCTCTGTCTCTATTTGTCTGTCTCTCCCTTCCTTCCTTTCTTCATTTTTTTGTTTTCTACCTTCCTTCTTTTTTTTTTTTTGAGTTTCTCTGTGTAGACCTGAAAATCCTGGAACATTCTCTAGAGACCAGACTGGCCAAGAACTCAGAGATTCATGTGTCTCTGCCTTCAGAGTGCTAGGATTAATGGCATGTACCACCATAACTGACAAACTTCAGCTGTTTCTTAAACTTCTTTACATATTCTTGCATCTTATACACCTACTTACTTATAACAGATTGAATTTTAAATAAGCTGGACTTCTCAGAAAAGAACAACATTTTTCTAGAAGTATCCATCCTAGGGGGAGCACAACGGAGAGAAGTACAGTAAGAAGAGAATTTTAGGTCATGTGCACACTAGAATCTAGGATTCTGCATCTCAATTTGGCCAGTTTGCTTTGCTTCCTTCATTGCTGTGCTTACACTCCTGAGTACTTGACCAACTACTGCATCCTATCAGAATTCTTCTCTTTTGAGAACAAGAAGGATCAAATGAATGAAAGAAAGACACAGAAAGATGAAAGGAAGAAAGAGAGAAAGGAAGGGAGAGACTGCTGGTAAGGTCAAGAGCAGAGAAAAAGAGAGATCCTCTCCACTTAGTAAGAAAACCCGCAAGGCAACTGGAAGTAGGAGTCAGGGGGCCAGAATTAGGTTGAGCAGTGTCACCTGATTTCTTAGCACTGATACCTGGACCTCCTTTCAGGCAAATCAAATTAGACCTTGGGCATAAGTTCCATAATTCATTCTCTCTCTCTCTCTCTCTCTCTCTCTCTCTCTCTCTCTCTCTCTCCCTCTCCCTCTCCCTCACTCCCTCCCTCCCTCCCTCTATCTCTCTCTCCCTTCCTCCCCCCTTCTCTCTCTCTCTCTCTCTCCATCTCCATCCTCTGCGTGTTGGGCGGAGGTTGTTGTGAGGTTGTAGTGATGTGTGGGATATGTAAGATCCTAGTTTGATCTCACAGCGTATCCAGGGAAGAAAATTACCACACGGGGTGATCAAATACAGGTGTGTGGGTAGCAGTGGTGTGCGTGGGTGGGTGTGGGTTTCTGTGCACACTTCTGGTAGATGCCTAAGGAAAGGTATGGGTGTGTTTACGCAGGTGCTGTCTCTTTTTTTCTGAGACAGGGTCTTTATTGACCTGAAGCTGACAAAATGGGGTAAGTGGTCTGACTGGTAAACCCAAGGGACATTACGACTGCACAGTTTTGTGCTGGATTTTAAGTACAGACTACCAGAACCGGTGTTTTTACTTAGATTCTTGGGGTGGAATTTGTGTCCTCGTGCTTGCAAAACAAGCACCTTGCTAACTGAGCTATCCTTCAGATGCTAGGATGAAGTTTTATTTGGGATACAAGATAATCAGAAATGTAGTTTTTAAAAAAGTGGATGAACTAAAAAAAAAAAGTGGCTATATTCTGAAAATTTTAACTTAGACCCTGAAAGTTAAGTGTTTCCCAAATCAGCTAGGCCTCCAACAGACCAAGGTATTATTCCACCAAATCCCAACTTGGTGAGTCAAAGAGTTTGAAACTTACAGCTAACGGATGAGGGATTACTTAGAGGTGCAGAGCAGCGACTGACTGTGGCATGGAAGAAGGATTCCTTCTCCATAGCTGTATAGATGGAAGTGCCTGCCCCATCAATTGACCTTCCACACTCTCGGTACTCTAGCGTCTCCAGAGGCTACGGAACCACATGTAACTGGGACAGAATCTCACACAGCTGAAAAGGAATTGCTTCAAGGAGAGGCTGGAATCTCACGTGAGAGTCTAATGACACCTGCCCCAAGTCTTGTATAAAGAAACTTCAGCAGGAAGGTGTTGGTAGGGTGTATAACTGGGAAGCTGAGTAAGCCATGGGAAGCAGGCCAGTAAGCAGCATTCCCGCCATGGCCTCTGTATACTGGTATATTTGTGTTTAAACGAATAAAGCTTGCCTGAAGATCAGCGGGCAAAGCAGCCACAATCCTCAGCTATACGGGACAGGGCGGGGGGTGGGGTATCACACAACTATAATCCTAGAACTGGAAGACAGAGGCAAGCAAATTTCTGTGAGTTCCAGGCTATCCTGGAATATACAAGATTAGTACAGAAACAGATACAAGTGGTGTTGGTTTACACCTTTAATCTCAGTGTTTGGGAGTCACACACTTTTAATCCCAGCACTAGAGAGTTGGAGACAGGAGCAATATGATGAGCAGAGGGATGAATATAAAGGGGAAGAGACAGGAACTCACTAGAGTATGGAGTCTGAGGATTCGTGGAGAGAAGACCTCACCCTTTGAATCTGAACACTTGGTAGGGTAGAAGGTCTCTCTAGTGGTTTGCTGCTTTGCTTTTCTGATCTTCAGCTCGGACCCCAATACATATCTATGGGTTTGTATTATTCTGCTACACCTCTGCTTTGATTCCTGCTTCGAGATTCCTTCCTTGAGTTCCTTTCACAAAGGACTACAACTGTAAACTTAAATAAATCTTATCAACTTGACTTTGAACACAGTGATTACAATTTAAAACTAAGACAGCATATTCCCAAGTGGGGGATAAACCAGACACCTTAAACCTCACATTTGAGCCATCCATAATCTTCAGTGTGTCACATACCCTGCATTCAGAGCATGTAACCACCATAAGGCCACTTCCTTTTAAGAATTTTTTTTTTTAATTTTAGAGATTTATATTTTACGGAAAAGTTGCAAAATAAAGACAGAATATTCGCAAATGCCAAGCAGCTGGTTGATTCTTTTGTTACTACTTTGAGTAGATGTGTCAAAACTGAGCCAATCAAGGCATTCCTAATTACTGAATCCACGGTTTATTGAGATTTCCTTACCTTTTACCATTACTCTTTACCATTGTCCATTACAAAACCCCGCGAGGAGCCTAATTCATATAACAGTGGTTCACATGGCTTTCCTGTAAGACCATGTCGCGCATGTGTGTGCGTGTGTGTGTGTGTAGTTTGTGCTGAGAAATAATTTCTTAGACTTCCAGGGTAAAATGAAACATTAGTGTGTTGCATCCTTTCCTCCTGTCTTTATCTCAATGGAGTCACCTTTGTGAAGAGCATGTGCACACTACACCTTGATGAGGCTTCCATAAGAAGTTCTTCTCTGAAGTAGATCACCTCCGTCAAGGTTGCAGAGAACATCAAGTTCTTCATGTTGTATATTGTTCATTTTATAAAAGCTCCCTCCAGAAATGGAAGCCTCACAGACATGTTGGCAGTCCTAGTTATTTTTTGACCTACCACAGTGTCTACTGAGAGGGAATCTTCTAAGGAGAAACTACCTACATCAGATTAGGAGGTTGGTCTTTAAGCACACCTGCCTGTGGTTTCCTTGATTATTAACTCAGATAAGAGGTCACGATCACCTTAGGCAATACCATTCCTAGGGAGGAGGCTCTGGGTTAGATAAAAGTACCAGGGAAGCATGAGCCTAAGAGCAAGCCATAGAAGGGACAAAGAAACAGTGCTCTTCCTTCCAGGCTTCCCTCCTCCAGGTTCCTGCCTTGAGTTCCTGCCAGCATTTCCCGAGTGATGAACTGTGACTTGGAAGCCTGTGCAAATAAACCCTTTCTTCTCAAAGCTGATTTTGTGTTGGAGTGTTTTATAACAGCACCAGAAACTGCTACTGTGGCCCACCCTGTTGGCAGGCACGGACAAGTGAAGGCACATTCCAGACAAGTCTGGGCTACATAATGAAACACTGAATCAAAAAGTAAAACCAAAACCATACTGATAACCACAAATTGAAAGTGTAAATCCACTCTTAGGAATACAGGTCGCTGAACAACAGTATTCTGCTGTGTCATGGTATGCCAGTGCCTGTCTCTAATGTTCATTCTCTCCTCTCAGAGCCACCAAAGTCCTCCCGTCTCTTGGGCTTTCTAATACTACTGCAGGTATGAGATGAATTGATCTACGATGACTTCCTTTAAAGGTACCATGGAATTGAATTTTCATGTGAGTGGAAAAAGGGAGGGAAAAAGCCTCATTTGTATACATGCATAGCCGGAAATCCCAAGACCACGTATTGAAAAGATGGTCACTCCCCTCCATCCACTTGAGGTGCTAGCACATCCAGTATGATGTGTTTTATTCAAAAAGCTGTGACTTTCTCATCAGTGACATTGGACCCTAGAAGAGAGTGAGGGCGTATTTTACCAATAAGCTAGAATTAAGCAGACCAGCTGAAAAAAACAGATATAATTGAATAATTGAAAATGATTAACTCACCCGACCAAGTAAAGTTTCTCAAGTCCAAAACCCGTCTGGACAATACAGCAAGAAGAGTGCAAAAGAAAGCAAGGGCAGCTGGATTCCAAGGATTTCTTCCCTCGCCCCAGGCAGCCACACCCTAGCCAAAAGTGATTGGCCTAGCTACCCTATCAAGAGAGCAGCTTCCTCTAAAAGGTGATGACAGAAAAAGTTAACTCAGTCTCTTATCCATTGATTACATTCTCCATGCCTGAAGGTGACAGAGATGTTTTCAGAAAGAAAGAAAAGTAAGAGTCCTGGGAACAAGCACAAATACACAAATATAAACAATCAGAAATTCTTCTGGTTGAAGAAAAGGACCAGAAACAACAATATCATTTGGTGCAAATAAAGACCATCAGAACGCATGAATGTCATCTTAATACCAAGTTCTCTATTTCCACGTTTTTCTTTATAATACACACAGTGCCTGGCAAGATGGCCTTGTGCCTACAGATGCTTGCACCAAGCACAATGGCCTGAGTTTGCCTTCCTGGGTACAGTGAAAAGAAAGAAGTGACTCCTAAAAGTAGCCTGCTAACTCCATGTGTATATTGTGACACACATGCATAAATACATGTGGACAAAATGTAAAATATATGTGAATGCTAAAAAGCAAACGATGATATTTTATGTGTGTTTAACACATATGCACGTGGATTATCTATAGGGTTTTGTAGAATAAAGAGCTCTAAGAAACGGCAAAAGTGTTTCTATTGTTAAATATTTTACTTTTAAAATATGATTTCGCCCTGAAATCCATACTGTACTGAACCTCACCATGTGTCCCTGGCGGGCCTCAAACTCATGTCAAACCTTTTGCTTCCACTTCCTGAGCCCTAGGATTACAGGTGTGAGGCACCACACCTAACATCAGGATTTACTTTCTGGAGAAAGTGGTCAAAAAGCAATACTGTGTAAACTATAAAATAGTAAGGACTTGTAATTTATAATCACTAAAACATATCAGAAAGGCTGATGAGAAATGAGAATGCTCTAAAGCTAAAATATTAAAAATAAGAATTACAGAAACAAAATATGGGGGGATACGATTGCAAATGATAAAGAACAGAACATAACAACAGATATATTAGCTATTAATGCATCAAACACTACAAATAAAAAATAAATATTTTCTGAACAGTTACAAAAGCAAGAACAGTAATACCTTATCAGTAAGATAGAGAGATTAAGAAGTGTATTTGAGGGCTGGGAGGATGGCTCAGCAGTCAGCATAACTGACTGCTCTTCCAGAGGATCCGGGTTCAATTCCTGGTGACATTGTGACATTGGTGACACTTTTCCTGGGTAGGGAACCCATGTCAGACCAAATTGTGGGTGAGGAGTTTATAGAAACAGGGGTGAATCTAAAGCACTTGCATCACTAAAAGCCCACTCTCTCACGGGTGAGGACTCACATAGTCTGCATCTATCTGAATCTCCGGAGGTGGTGGATGACTCCAAAGTAACATCGTTCTCCAGACCCAAAAGAACTGATGCACATAGAACCTCACAGAGACTGTGACAACACTCATGAGATCTGCAGGAGCTCAAGCCAGATAAAATTCCAGCATGGAGGAGGGGAAGTGGCCACAAAGCCCTAGACCTAGCCAAGTAGCTATTTGAGATTGATAGCTGCTTGGAGAGGGAAAACAATTTTCTCAATGAAGTGACACTGGGTATAGCAAACACAGCCCAGAACAGGCCCCATGCCCAGTTGCTTCCAGTATAACTAGGATGTCATGGTTTTGTTTTTTACTTATAAAAGGACTGTTTTGTTGGTTTTAAGCGAAAGAAAGAGCATAAGGTTAAGTTGGGAAAAGTTAGGGAAGGGAGAAAATACGATAAAAATGAATGAAAAATTTAAAAATAAGGAAAAATGAAAAGTAAAATATATATGTTGAGGCAAGGCTGAGGGGATGGCTCTTGCAAAGACCTGACTTAGGTTCCCAGACGCCAAATGGTGACTCAAAATTGCCTGTTACCTAGTTCCAAGCAATCTGACACCATCTTCTGACCTATGTGGGCAAATCCACAAAGACACATGGAGATAAAATTAAAATGAACAAAACCTGAAATAATAAGATACAACTATTGGTTTCGATACTGCTCTTAGTCATAGGACCTGAGTTCAGTTTGCAGAACCTACTAACAGCCATCTGTAATGTGAGGCCACCCTGGGCTATTAAGCCCATGTAAAATAGCAAGACATACAAACACACACACACACACAAACACAAACACACACATTCTGCATATATCTGTACATTTATATATTTACTTCACTATTAGTGTGATTCCCTATCATAAGTATTGTTGCCATCGACATTGTACACAAGAAACGAAAGGCCCAGAGAGGCTGAATAATTAGCTCCCACGTCACAGAGCAACTAAGATGTTACCCATGATTTAGTCATCCCTCCTAGTCATCCTGATCATTGTGAGGTCAGGAGGCAACCTGGGCCCTCAGTGTTTAACCATATGAAGGAGGCAATAGATACAGGAAACTAAGAAACACCCAAGATGGCACATTCACGGCTCATGTCCTAGGATCTGGCCACTACTCACTCTCAGCTCTATGATTTGGAAAAGGACCAGAAAGTCAAGGCAGGAGATCCCAGGTGGGCCAGACACTGGTTCTCAGACTTTATTCGCTGGAAGGGGTATATGAAAGAGAGAGGTAAGTGTGTGAGGAGAAAGTATGCGGACACGTGTTTGTCTGCCTTCCTAATTTCCTGCAGTGAACCAGAACAAAATTGACCTTTGATTGGAAAAGTTGGCCCAGCCTGAAAAGAACAGAAAAGCTTCTCGCCAGTATCTCTGTCGATAAGCAGAAAATGAAAGTGTAAATCCACTCTTAGGAATACAGGTCACTGACCAACAGTATTCTGCTGTTTCATGTTATGCCAATGCCTGTTTCTGATGTTCATTCTCTACTCTCAGAGCCATTGAAGTCCTCCCGTCTCTTGGGCTTTCTCTAATACTAGTGCAGTATGAGATGAATTGATCTACCATGACTTTCTTTAAAGGGACCATGGAATTGATTTTTCATGTGTGTGGAAACAGTGAGAGAGGAGGAAACCTCATTTGTTTACAGGAATAGCCGGAAATCCCAAGACCACGTATTGAAAAGGTGGCCAATCCCCTCCATACACTTGAGGTGGTAGATTTATCACACAAGACATGTCTTATTTAAAAAGCTGTGACGTTCTCATCACTGACATTGGAGGCTCTTAGCGACTGGTGGTGTATTCGCCTGGTATGCTAGGATTAATCAGAACAGCTCAAAACAACAGATATAATTTAATAATTGAAAACGGAGAAACTCAACACTACCGGGGTAAAGGTTCCCATGTCCAAAACCAGTCTGTGAACACTGTGAACACTGCACTAAGAGAGCCAAAGGGAGCAAGGGCACCTGGATTCCCAGGTTTTCTTCCCTGGCACCAGGCAGCCACACCCTAGCCAAATGTGATTGGCTGAGCTTCCCACCAAGAGTGCAACTTCCTTTAAAAGGTGGTGACAGAAAAAGTTAACTCAGTCTTTATCCATTGATAACATTCTTCCTGCCTGAAGGTGATGGAGATGATTTCAAAAAGAAAAAAAAAGAAAGAGTCCTGGGAACAAGTAGAAGTATGCAAATATAAACAATCAGAGGTTATTCAGGTTGCAAAAAAAGAATACCACAAATGAAAACATCTTTTTGTGCAAATTAAGCCCATCAGAAGGCTTGAATGTCAACTTAATATTAAGTTCCCTATTTAAACTTTTTCCTTTAAAAGACACACAGGGCGTGGCAAGATGGCTCAGTGCCTACACGTGCATGTGCCCACCATGATGGACTCAGTTTGCCTCCCTGTGTACACTGAAGAAAGAACTGACCCCTAAAAGTTGCCTGCTACTTCCACGTGTATACTGAGACACACATGCATAAACACATGTGCACAAAATGTAAAATATATTAAATGCTTAAAGGCAAATAATGATATTTTAGGTATTTTTAACATATATGCACATGAATTAACTACAGTGTATTATAGAAAAAAGAGCACAAGAAAATGGCAAAAGAGTTTCTATTGTTAAAAAGTTTTACTTTTGAAATACGATCTTACCGTGTAACCCATATTGGCCTGAACCTCACTATGTGGCCCCAGCTGGCCTCAAACTCATGTCAAACCCTTGGCTTCCACTTCTTGAGTCCTGGGATTACAGGTGTGAGGCACCACACCTACCATCAGGATTTATTGTCTGGAGAAGGGACAAAAAGCAATACCGTGTAGACTATAAAATAGTAAGGACATATAATTTATAATCTCTAAAACATATCAGAGAGGCTGATGAGAAATTATAGAGTTCTAAAGCTAAAACATTAACAATAAGAATTAGAGAAACAAAATATGAGGGGGTAAGAGTACAAATGACACAGAGTAGAACGTCACAACAGATACATTAGCTATTAATGGATCAAACACTGCAAATAGAGGATAAATATTTTCTGAGCAGATGCAAAAGCAAGAACAATAATACCTTGTCCTTAAGCTAGAGAGTTTAAGAAGTGTGTGAGGGCTGGGAGGATGGCACAGCAGTTAGCATCACTGTCTGCTCTTCCAGAGGACCCGGGTTCAATTCCCAGCACCCACATGGCAGCTCACAGCTGGCTGTCACTACAATTCTAGGGGACCGGGCACCCTTACACATGCCTATATCATGCAGGCCAAACACTAACACACGTAAAATAAAAATAAGTAATTCTCTTTAAAGTTGAAGAAAAAGATGCTGGCGACAGTGGTGATGCTGTCACTGCCTTTAGGATTATTTACTGCTCATTTGGTCAGAGCTGGTTGCTGGGAATATCTGCTGCCCTCAGTTCAGTTTAGTCTACTTAGATTGTTGGTGGGGTTTACAAGTTTGCTATTTGAGCACTTAGCACCCATCAGGTGGCACTGTTGGAGGACTGTGGGGAGCATCCCAGGCCTGTAGCATGAGGGCAGGGCCTTTGAAGGCTGTTACACTTAGCACTCACTGAATCTGATCTGTAAGCTTTGCATCCTGTCCATTGCCACATGAGGAGTCTCCACCATGTGCCGTGGTTGCCATTAACAGCACCTTGATGGCATTTTTGGCACTTTTCCTGGGTAGGGAACCCATGTCAGACCAAATTGTGGGTAAGGAGTTTATAGAAACAGGGGTGATTCTAAAGCACTTGCATCACTAAAAGCTCACTGGGTCATGGGTGAAGACTCATGGAGTCTGCATCTATCTGAATCTCTGGAGGTGGTGGTTCACTCCAAAGTAACATCATTGTCCAGACCCAACAAGGCTGATGCACATAGGACTTCACAGAGACTGTGAGATCACTCACAAGATCGGCAGGAGCTCAAGCCAGATAAAATCCCTGAATGGAGGAGGGGAAGTGGCCACAAAGCCCTACACCTAGCCAAGTACCTATATGTAATGGATTGCTGCTTTCTTAATGGAGTGACACTGAGTACAGCAAACACTCTCCAGAATGCCCAGTAGTTTCCAGTATAAATAGGACTCCATGGTTTTGTTTTTGACATATAAACAGACTGTTTTGTTTGTTTTAAGCAAGAGAAAGAGCATGACGTAGAGTTAGGGATAGTTAGGGAAGAGTGAAATATGATAAAAATAAATGAAAAATTTAAAAATACGGAAAACATTAAAAGTGAAATATCTATGTTTCGGCGAAGCTGAGGGGATGGCTCTTCCAGAGGCCCTGACTTCAGTACTCAGAACCCAAATGGCGTCTCACAACTGCCTGTTATTCCGTTTCCAAGGGATCTGACACCATCTTATGAACTCCGTGGGCAAATCAACAGGCACAAACGCAAGTAAAATACCCATACACATGAAATTAAAATAAACAAAACCTGAAATAATAATAAGATATACCGGTTGTTCTGGATAGTGCTCTTAGCCAGAGGACCTGAGTTCAGTTTGCAATACCTACTGACAGCCATCTATAACTGTGAGAGGCCACTCTGGGCTATTTAGCCCATGTTTATTTAGACCATGGTACATAGCAGGGCATACATACATACATACATACATACAAACAACACATTGTCTACACAGTCTATACATTTATATATTTCCTTCACCATTATAGTGATTCCACATCACAAGTATTGTTGCCAGTACAAATTCTACCTGTACTTAGAAATGTTGGCCCAGCCTGAACAGAACAGAAAAGCTTCTCATCAGGATCTCTGTCGACATCCAGTGGTCAAGGATGTGGGGGCCAGCAATGAAGACAGTAAGGACCATGAGCAGAAGGGGAGAAGAGCCAGGGCTGTGAGAACAAGACACCCAGTCACTGGGAGGAGCTGCTCTGATGTGTTTCCCAGCAATTGTTGTCATGTTATCCACAGTTGGCATTATAATGCATAAAAGTGATGTCACAAAGCTCCTGATACCAGAGCTGGAGCCATGAATTCATGTGTTCTCGGGAGAGACCAAGTCTCGATCCTTCTAGCCTAGGGAATCATGAGGCTATGACCAAGCTAGAGAAGGGACAAGCTAACAGCGCTCTTCCTTCCAGGCTTCCTTCTGGCAGGTGCCTGCCTTGAGTTCCTGCCCTGATTTCCCCAGGGATGAACTGTGACTTGGAAGCTTGTGCAAAATAAACCCTTTCTTCTCAAAGCTGATTTTGTGTGGGAGTGTTCTAGAACAGTCCCTGAAACTGCTACTGTGGCCCACCCTGTTGGCAGGCACGGGCAAGGGAAGGCACATTCCAGACTAGTGTGGGCTACACAATGAAACATTGAATCAAAAACTAAAACCCAAACCGTAGTGATAACGACAAAATGAAAGTGTAAATCCACTCTTAGGAATACAGTTCACTGAACAACAGTATTCTGCTGTGTCATGGTATGCCAATGCCTGTCTCTGATGTTCATTCTCTCCTCTCAGAGTCATCGAGGTCCTCCTGTTGCTTGGGCTTTCTCTAATATTAGTGCAGTATGAGATGAATTGATCTACCATGATTTCCTTTAAAGGGACCAAGGAATTGATTTTTCATGTGTGTGGAAAGAGTGAGAGAGGACGAAAGGCTCATTTGTATACATGTATAGCCAGAAATACTAAGCCCACGTATTGAAAAGGTGGACAATCCCCGTCATACACTTGAGATGCTAGCATATCAAGCATGACGGGTTTTATTCAAAAAGCTATGACTTTCTCATCAGGGACCTTGGACCCTAGAAGAGAGTGGTGGCATATTCGAACAGTACGCTAGAATTAACCAGACCAGCCTAAAACAACAGATATAATTTAATAATTGAAAACGGGGAAACTCACACGACCGGGTAAAGGTTCCTATGTCCAAAACAGGTCTGGAACACAGCAAGAAGAGTGCTGGATTCCCAGGTTTTCTTCCCTGGCCCTAGGCAGCCACACCCTAGTCAAATGTGATTGGCTGAGTTTCCACATCAAGAGAGCAACTTCCTGTAAAAGGTGGTGACAGAAAAAGTTTACTCAGTCTCTTACTCATTGAAAACATTCTTCATGCCTGTATGTGACAAAGATGTTTTCAGAAAGAAAGAAAAGTAAGAGTCCTGGGAACAAGCACAAATTCACAAATATAAACAATCAGAAATTCTTCAAGTTGAAGAAAAAGTATACCAGAAAAAAGAAAATCCTATGGTGCAAATAAAGACCATCAGAAGGCTTAATGTCATCTTAATACCAAGTTCCCTATTTCCAATTTTTTCCTTTAAAATACACAAGGGCCTTGAACATGGCCAAGTGCCTACAGATGCCTGAGTCCACCATGATGGCCTGAGTTTGCCTCCGTAGGTACACTGAAAAGGGAGAACTGACTCCTAAAATTTCTACCACCACGTGTATATTGTGACACACATGCATATATGTGCACAAAATGTAAAATATATGTGAATGTTTAAAAGCAAGTTTTGATATTTTAGGTATGTTTAACACGTATGCATATGAATTAACTATAGTGTATTGTAGAATAAAGAGCACTAGAAAATGGCAAATGAATTTCTATTGTTAAAAAGTTTTACTTTTGAAATATGATCTCACCCTGTCTCCCATACTGGACTGAACCTCACTATGTGGCCCCAACTGGCCTCAAATATATATGAAACCCTCTTGAGTCCTGGGATTACAGGGGTGAGGCACCAAAACTACCAACAGGATTTACTTTCAGGAGAAAGGGGTCAAAAAGCAATACTGTGCACACTATAAAATAGTAAGGACATATAATTTATAATCTCTAAAACATATCGGTAAGGTGGATGAGAAATTATAGAGTTCTAAAGCTAAAACATTAACAATAAGAATTAGAGAAACAAAATGTGAGGGGGATAAGAGTGCAAATGACACAGAGTAGTACGTCAAAACAGAAACATTACCTATTAATGGATCAAACACTACCAATAAAGACTAAATATTTTCTGAACAGTTACAAAAGCAAGAACAATAATACCTTATCTGTAGGATAGAGAGTTTAATAAGTGTGTTTGAGGGCTGGGAGGATGGCTATGCAGTTAGCATCACTGTCTATTCTTCCAGGGAACCCAGGTTCAATTCCCAGCACCCACATGGCAGCTTGCAACTGGCAGTGACATGAGGAGTCTCCACCATGTACCGCGGTCACCATTAACAGCACCATCGTGGCACTGTGTGACATTATTACTGGGTAGGGATCCCATGCCAAACCAAACTGTGAATGAAGAGTTTACACAAACAGGGGTGACTCTAAAGCACTTACATCACTAAAAGCACACTCCGTCATGGGTGATGACTCACGAAGTCTGCATCTATCTGAATCTCCGGAGGTGGTGGATGACTACAAAGGAACATCGTTCTCCAGAACCAACAGAGCTGATACACATAGGACCTCACAGAGATTGTGAGATCACTCACGAGATCTGCAGGAGCTCAAGCCAGATAAAATCCCAGCATGGAGGAGGGGAATTGGCCACAAAGCCCTACACCTAGCAAGTAGCTGTTCCATGGATAGCTGCTTTCTCAATGTAGTGACACTGGGTATGGCAAAGAAACCCGAGAACAGGCAACATGCACAGTCGTTTCCAGTATAAATAGGACTCCATGGTTTTGTTGTTGACTTATAAAAGGACTGTTTGTTTGTTTTAAGCAAGAGAAAGAGCATAATGTTAAGTTGGGAAGAGTTGGGGAAAGGGAAAAATAAATGTAAAATTTAGAAATAAAGAAAAATTAAAAGTAAAATATATATGAGGAGGCGCTGAGCAGATGGCTCTTGCAGAGGACCAGACTTCAGTGCCAAGACCCAAAATGGTGGCTCACAATTGCATGTTATTCCACTTCCATGCGATATGACAGCGTCTTATGACCTCAGTGGGCAAATCCACAGACACACACGCAGAGAAAATATCCATACATATAAAATTAAAATAAACAAAAGCTGAAATAATAATAAGATATATCTTTTGATCTGGATAGTGCTCTTAGCCAGAGGACCTGAGTTCAGTTTGCAGAACCTACTAACAACCATCTGTAATGTGAGGCCACCCTGGGCTATTCAACCAATGTTACATAGCAAGACATACATACACACAAACACACAAACACACACACACACACGTTCTCCACATAGTCTGTACATTTATATATTTATTCACCATTAGAGTGACTCCCTATCATAAGTATTGTTGCCATCCCCGTTTCCACAGGAAACTGAGAAACACCCAAAATGGCACATTCACAGGTCACTTCCTAGACTTCCTAGACTTCCTAGACTCTGGAAACTACTAACTCTCAGCTCTATGATTGGGAAAAGGATCAGAAAGTCAAGGCAGGGGATAGCAGGTTGTCAGACTTTTTTCACTGGAGGGGTATATGAAAGAGACAGATGAGTGTGTGAAGGGAAAGTATGTGGACACTTGTTTGTCTGCCTCCCTAATTTCCTGCGGTGGACCAGAACAAAATCTTCCTGTGATTTGAAATGTTGGCCTAGCCTGAAAAGAACAGAAAAGCTTCTCACCAGTGTCTCTGTGGACATCTAGTGGTTGTAGATGTGAATGACACATCATACAAAATGGTCATTTTGGGCCCAACAGTGAGGACAGGAAGGACCATGAGCAGAAGGGGAGAAGAACCAGAGCTGTGAGAACAAGACACTGCCAGTCACTGGGAGGAGCTGCTCTGATGCGTTTCCTAGCAACTGTTGTCACGTTATCCACAGTGGATGCTATGTTGCAGAAAACTGATGTCACAAAGCTCCTGAAACTAGAGCTGGAGCCATGAATTCATATGTTCCAGGGAGAGAACAAGTCTCCACCCATCTAGCCTTGGTCTTGTGAAGATAGGAACCACAGAAAGGGCCTTAGCCCTGTTCTCCTGCTTTCTATTCTGGAGGAATTCCGGGTGCGATATAGGCACCCCTGTGAGTCAGAGAATCTTACAGGACCTGCTCTGTAGGGACCATTTAGTTCCTTGGCCAACAGGGACAGGTAGTACAACCTGCAGCTCTCCCCTCTGTTCAGCATCCCTGGGGCCTTTCTCAGGCCTGACTAACCCCTCATTCTTGCCTTCCAGGATTAAGGTCTGAGGATTCTGCCTCCTCCCCAGGCTGAAGACGTCCATCTACTACTGCAGTCGGCTTCAGTGCCCTTCCCGACCACGGCTAGACCAACTCATTCTGTCCCAATGGTCCAAGGTAGGCTGAGTTGCCCACTCTTGCTTAAAATGCTTTTGTTGGTCAGGCCTGAAACATGAGCAAGAAAGTAACTTCCAGATGGCTAGACTCACCCTGACTGGTATACAGTTTCATCATCTTCTCTTTCCACTCAGCATGATTCTGGGAAGCCTGTGCTGGCTGTGGCTGGCTGCTTTCTTCTCTGAGAGCTGGTGCACTGCCCCAAATGAGCTGCGGATAACCAAGATCTAAGCCAGATGTCCGGACACCAGACTGTCTCCATTGTACTGAAGGAAAAACACAAAAAGACCTAGGATTTGAGTATGATGGCAGTTGCCACTGAAGCTATTAGGCATAACATGAGTTCTGGGAGGACCAAAAGACCACAAAAGACATGCCATAGAACAATCGGTAGGCAGCCTAGGGTCCTAAGTGACATAAAGTTAATGGGGTGGCCTACCTGAGGTCAGGAGAGTGGGAGAGTGGCAGTGGGAGTCTAGGGATGGCCCAGCTCAGGTCCTTCCAAACAGGATGTGACCAACAATGGGTGCGATGGTCCATAATAGCTGGATCAGATTAAAATAGTCTCAAGACTTCCTCTGCAGGGTAGCATGCAGAGTGTTCTAACCACATGCCCTAGTAAACGTTCAACTTATCTTTGTTCTCTCTCTCTCTCTCTCTCTCTCTCTCTCTCTCTCTCTCTCTCTCTCTCTCTCTCTCTCTCTCTTTTTCTTCTCCCTCCCTTCCTTACTTTTTCATTTTTTTTTGATTTCTACCTTCCTACTTTTTTTCTCAGTTTCTCTGTGTAGCCCTGAATATCCTGGAACATTCTCCAAGAACTCAGAGATTCATGTGTCTCGGCCTTCAGAGTGCTAGGATTAATGATGTGCACCACCATAACTGACGAACATCAGCTGTTTCTTAAACTTCTTTACATATTCTTGCATCTTATACACCTACTTACTTATAACAGATTGAATTCTAAGTAAGCTGGACTTCTCAGAAAAGCACAACCTTTTTCTAGAAGTATACATTCTAGGTTGAGCACAATGGAGAGAAGGACAGTAAGAAGAGAATTTTAGGTCATGTGCACACTAGAATCTAGGTTGCTGCATCTCAACTTGGCCAGTGCTTTGCCTCCTTCATTGCTGTGCTTACACTCTTGAGTACTTGACCAACTACTGCATCCTATCAGAATTATTCCCTTTTGAGAACAAGAAGGATCAAATGAACAAATGAACTAAAGAAAGACACAGAAAGATGAAAGGAAGAAAGAGAGAAAGGAAGGAAGAGACTGCTGGTAAGGTCAAGAGCAGAGAAAAAGAGCGATCCTCTCCACTTAGTAAGAAAACCCGCAAGGAAACTGGAAGTAGGATTCAGGAGGCCGGAATTAGGTTGAGCAGTGTCACCTGATTTCTTAGCACTGATACCTGGACCTCCTTTCAGGCTAATCAAATTAGACCTTGGGCATAAGGTACATAATTCATTCTCTCTCTCTCTCTCTCTCTCTCTCTCTCTCTCTCTCTCTCTCTCTTTCTCTCTCTCTCTCTCTTCTCTCTCTCTCTATCGCTGTCTCTCTCTTTCTCTCTCTCTCTCTCTCTCTCTCTCTCTCTCTCTCCCTCTCTCCCTCTCTCTCCCTCCATCCTCTGCGTGTTGGGGGGAGGTTTTTGTGAGGTTGTAGTGATGTGTGGGATATGTAAGCTCCTAGTATGATTTCACAGCGTATCCAGGAAAAAGAATAACCACACCGGGTGATCAAATATAGGTGTGTGTGTGGCATGGTGTGCATGAGTGGGTGTGGGTTTCTGTGCACACTTCTGGTAGATGCCTAAGGAAAGGTATGGGTGTGTTTTCGCGGGTACTGTCTCTTTTTTTCTGAGACAGGGTCTTTATTGGCCTGAAGCTGACAAAATGGGGTAAGTGTTCTGACTGGTAAACCCAAAGAACATTACGACTGCACAGTTTTGTACTGGATTTTAAGTACAGACTACCAGAACTGGAGTTTTTACTTAGATTCTGGGGGAGGAATTTGTGTCCTCGTGCTTGCAAAGAGAGCACCTTGCTAACTGATCTATTCTTCAGATCCTAGGATGAAGTTTAATTTGGGATACAAGATAATCAGACATGTAGTTTTTTAAAAAGTGGATGTATTTAAAAAAAAGTGGCTATATTCTGAAAATATTAACTTAGACCCTGAGAGTTAAGTATTTCTCAAATCAGCTAGGCCTTTAACAGACCAAGGTATTATTCCACCAAAATCAACTTGTTGAGTCAGAGTTTAAAACTTACAGCTAACGGATGAGGGATTACTTAAAGGTGCAGAGCAGCGACTGACTGGCGTGGAAGAAGGAGTCCTTCTCTGTAGCCGCATAGATGGAAGTGCCTGCCCTGTCAATCAACGTTCTCACTCTCGGTACTCTAGAGTCTCCAGAGGCTACAGAACCACATGTAACTGGGACAGAATCTCACACAGCTGAAAAGGAGATGCTTCACGGAGAGGCTGGAATCTCAGGTGAGAGTCTAATGACACTGGCTCCAAGTCTTGTATAAATAAACTTCAGCAGGAAGGTGGTGTTCGCATGTATAACAGGGAAGCTGAGTAAGCCATGGAAAGCAAGGCAGTAAGCAGCATTCCCGCCATGGCCTCTGTATACTGGTATATTTGTGTTTAAATGAATAAAGCTTGCATGAAGATCAGCGGGCAAAGCAGCCACACTCCTCAGCTATACTGGACAGGGCAGGGGATGGGGTGGCACACACCTATAATCCTAGAACTGGGAAGACAGAGGCAGGCAAATTTCTGTGAGTTCCAGGCTATCCTGGAATATACAAGATTAGTACAGAAACAGATACAAGTGGTGTTGGTTTACACCTTTAATCTCAGTGTTTGGGATTCACACACTTTTAATCCCAGCACTAGGGAGTTGGAGACAGGAGCAATGTGCTGAGCACAGGGATGAATATAAAGGGGAAGAGACAGGAACTCACTAGAGTGTGGAGTCTGAGGATTCGTGGAGAGAAGACCTTGCCCTTTGAATCTGAACACAAGGTAGAGTTAAAAGGTCTCTCTAGTGTTTGCTGCTTTGCTTTTCTGACCTTCAGCTTGGACCCCAATACCTGTCTCTGGGTTTGTATTACTCTGCTACACCTCTGCTTTGATTCCTGCTTTGAGCTTCCTTCCTTGAGTTCCTTTCACAAAGGACTACAACTGTATACTTAAATAAATCTTTTCAACTTGACTTTGAACACAGTGATTACAATTTAAAACTAAGACAGCATATTCCCAAGTGGGGGATGAAACAGACACCTTAAACCTCACATTTGAGCCATGCATAATCTTCAGTGTGTCACATACCCTGCATTCAGAGCCCCGAACCACCATAAGGCCACTGCCTTTTAAGAAAATTTTTTTAATTTTAGAGACTTTAACGGAAAAGTTGAAAAAAAAGGCAGAATATTCACAAATGCCATTCAGCTGGTTGATTCTTTTGTTACTACTTTGAGTAGATGTGTCAAAACTGAGCCAATCAAGGCATTCCTAATTACTGAATCCATGGTTTATTGAGATTTCCTTACCTTTTACCAATACTCTTTACCATTGTCCATTACAAAATTCTGCGATGAGCCTAATTCATACAACAGTGGTTCACATGGCTTTCCTGTAAGAACATGTCTTTTGTGTTTGTGTGTGTGTGTGTGTGTGTGTGCTATGTGTGTGTATGTGTGTGTAGTTTGTGCTGAGGAATCATTTCTTAAGATTTCTAGGTTAAAATGAAACATTAGTGTGCTGCATCCTTCCGTCCTGTCTTTATCTGTAGTAATAGGCGTGGTGGGGCTGCGTCCCCAGCACCCCGGCAACCTGGCTAGCTTATGCCCCGAAATAACAACACACAAACTGTATTCATTTAAACACTGCTTGGCCCTTTAGCTCTAGCCCTTACTGGCTAATTCTGATATCCCGATCAACCCATCTCTAATAATCTGTGAGCACCGGTCTTACCGGGAAGATTCTTGCCTATGTCCATCCTGGGTCGGAACTTCATCGCATGTGTCTGCCCTGGAGCAGGGCATGGCCTCTCTCTGAGGTGTCTGCCCCTGAGAGGAGAGCTGTGGAGTCTGAGCTCACTTCCTCTTCCTCCCAGCATTCTGTTCTGTTTACTCCACCCACCTATGTTTTAACCTATGAGGGCCAGCCAAGCAGTTTCTTTATTTTTTTGAACAATGACCTTCCTCCATCATTTATCTCAATGGAGTCACCTTTGGGAAGAGCATGTGCACACTAGACCATGATGAGGCTTCCATGAGAAGTTCTTCTCTGAATTAGATCACCTCCGTCATGCTTACAGAGAACATCAAGTTCTTCATGTTGTATATTGTTCATTTTATAAAAGCTCCCTCCAGAAATGGAAGTCTCACAGACATGGTGGCTGTACGAAACTATTGTCTACCTAACACAGTGTCTACTGAGAGGGAATCATCTACTGAGACACTGCCTACATCAGATTGGGAGGTTGGTCTTTGGACACATCTGTGTGTGGTTTCCTTGATTATTAACTCATATAAGAGGTCCTGGTCTGCTGTAGGCAATACCATTCCTAGAGAGGAGGCTCTCGGTTAGATAAATGTACCGGCAAAGCATAAGACTATGAGCAAGCTAGAGAAGGGACAAGCAAACAGCACTCTTCCTTCTAGGATTCCTTCCTCCAGGTTCCTGCCTTGAGTTCCTGGCCTGATTTTCCCAGAAATGAACTGTGACTTGGAAGCCTGTGCCAAATAAACCGTTTCTTCTCTAAGCTGATTTTGTGTTGGAGTGTTTTACAACAGCACCAGAAACTGATACTGTAGCATACTCTGTTGGCAGGCACGGGCAAAGGTAGGCACATTCCAGACTAGTCTGGGCTACATAACCAAACAATGAATCAAAAACTAAAACCAAAACCATAGTGATAACCACAAAATGAAAGTGTAAGTCCACTCTTAGGAATAAAGGTCGCTGAACAACAGTATTCTGCTGTGTCATGGTATGCCAATGCCTGTCTGTAATGTTCATTCTCTCCTCTCAGAGCCACCAAAGTCCTCCTGTTTCTTGGGCTTTCTCTATTACTAGTGCAGGTATGAGGTGAATTGATATACCATGACTTCCTTTAAAGGGACAATGAAATTGGTTTTTTGTTTGAGTGGAAAGAGTGAGAGAGGAAAGCGTCTTTTGTATACATGTGATGGGGGAGTGTCATATATCAATCTCTTGATTTCATTTGGTTAAGCAATAAAGAAACTGCTAGGCCCATTTGATAGGCCCACCCTTAGGTGGGAGGAGTAAACAGAACAGAACGCTGGGAGGAAGAGGAAATGAGGACAGACTCGACAGCTCTCCTCTCCGGAGCAGACGCAGGAGAGACGCCATGCTCCCTGCTCCAGGGAAGACGCACGCTATGAAGCTCCGACCCAGGATGGACTTAGGCTAGAATCTTCCCGGTAAGACCGGTGCTATACAGATGATAAGAATTGGGCTAAATTAATATGTGAGAATTAGCCTAGAAGAGGCTAGATAGGAATGGGCCAAAGCAGTGTTTAAAAGAATACAGTTTCCGTGTAATTATTTCGGGCCAAAAGCTAGCCGGGCAAGCGGCCGGGTGGCAGGGACACAGCCCCGCGGCCCATATTACTACATACATGGATAGCCGGAAATCCCAAGACCACGTATTAAAAAGATGGCCACTCCCCTCGATACACTTGAGGTGCTAGCATATCAAGCATGACATGTTTTATTCAAAAAGCTGTGACTTTCTTATCAATGACATTGGACCCTAGAAGAAAGTGAGTGCGTACTTTACCAATAAGCTAGAATTAAGCAGACCAGCTGAAAGCAACAGATATAATTTAATAATTGAAAAGGGGAAACTCAAACTACCAGGGTAAAGGTTCCCATGTCCAAAACGTTTCTGGAGAACATCCCACAAGGAGTGCAAAAGAGAGCAAGGGCAACTGGATTCCCAGGTTTTCTTTCCTGGCTCCAGGCAGCCACACCCTAGCCAAATGTGTTTTGCTGAGGTTTCCTATCTAGAGAGCAACTTCCTCTAAAAGGTAGCAGAGGAAAAAGTTAAATCAGTCTCTTAGCCATTGAAAACATTCTTCATGCCTGAAGATGACATAGATGTTTTCAGAAAGAAAGGAAAGTAAGAGTCCTGGGAACAAGAGGAATACAGAAATATAAACAATCAGAAATTCTTCAGGTTGAAGGAAAAGACCAGAAACAACAACATCCTTTAGTGCAAATAAAGACCATCAGAAGTCTTGAATGTCATCTTAATACCAAGTTCCCTATTTCCACTATTTTCTTTTATAATACACAAGGGCCTCCCAAGATGGCCCAGTGCCTACAGATGCTTGTGCCGAGATGATGGCCTGAGTTTGCCTCCCTGGGTAATGTAAAAAGAAACAATTGAATCCTAAATGTAGCCTGCTACCTCCACATGTATATTGGGACACACATGCAAAATACATGTGCACAAAAAGTAAAATATATGTGAATGCTAAAAAGCAAATTATGATATTTTAGGTATGTTTAACACATATGCAAACGAATTAACTTTAGTGTATTGTAGAATAAAGAACACTAGAAAATGGCAAATGAATTTCTATTCATAAAAAGTTTTACTTTTGAAATATGATCTCAACTTATAAACCACAATGGACCGAACCTCACTATGTGAGTCGGGCTGGCATCAAATTCTTTTCAAACCGTTTGCTTCCACTTCTTGAGTCCTGATATTATGATATTATCGGTTTGAGGCACCACACCTAAAATCAGGATTTACTTTCTGGAGAAAGGGGTCAAAAAGAAATACTGTGTAGACTACAAAAGAATAAGGACATATAACTGATTATCACTAAAACATAAGTGTGTTCTAAAGCTAAAACATTAAAAATAAGAACTAGAGAAACAAAATATGAGGGGGTAAGAGTGCAAATGATAAAGAATAGAACGTCACAACAGATACATTAGCTATTAATGGATCAAACACTGCAAATAAAGGATAAATATTTTCTGAACAGATAAAGAAGCAAGAACAGTAATACCTTATCAGTAAGATAGAGAGATTAAGAAGTATGTTTGAGGGACTGGAGGATGGCACAGCAGTTACCATCACTGTCTGCTCTTCCAGAGGACCCGGGTTCAATTCCCAGCACCCACATGGCAGCTCACAGCTGGCTGTCACTACAATTCCAGGGGACCTGGCACCCTCACACAGGCCAATATCATGCAGGCCAAACACTAACACACATAAAATAAAAATAAGTAATTCTCTTTAAAGTTGAAGAAAAGGATGCTGGCAACAGTTGTGTACCTGTCACTGCCTTTAGAATCATTTACTGCTAGTTGCTGGGAACAGCTTCTGTTCTCAGTTTAGGTTAGTCTACTTAGATTGTTGGTTTGCAGGTCTGCTGTTTGAGCACTTAGTACCCAGTAGGCGGCACTGTTGGAGGACTGTGTGGAGCATCCCAGGCCTGTACCATGAGGGCAGGGCCTTTAAGGCTATTACACTTACCACTCACTGAATCTGATCTGTAAGCTTGGCATCCTGTCCATTGCCACATGATGAGTCTCCACCATGTGTCGCGGTCCCCATTAACAGCACCGTGATGGCATTGGTGAGACTTTTCCTGGGTAGGGAACCCATGTCAGACCAAATTGTGGGTAAGGAGTTTACATAAACAGGGGTGATTCTAAAGCACTTGCATCACTAAAAGCCCACTCTCTCTCGGTTGAGGACTCATGGAGTCTGCATCTATCTGGATCTCCGGAGGTGGTGGATGACTACAAAGCAGCATCAATCCCCAGACCCAAGAGAGATGATGCACATAGGACCGCACAGAGACTGTGACATCACTGAAGAGATTTGCAGGAGCTCAAGCCAGATAAAATCCCAGCATGGAGGAGGGGAAGTGGTCACAAAGCCCTACATCTAGGCAAGTGGCTATTTGTGATTGATAGCTGCTTGGAGAATTAAAAGACTTTTCTCAATGGAGTGATACTAAGTATAGCAAACACACCCTAGAACAGGCCCCATGCCCAGGAGATTCCAGTATAAATAGGACTCCATGGTTTGTTTTTGACTTAATAACAGACTGTTTTGTTTGTATTAAGCAAGAGCAAGATTATAATGTTAAGTTGGGAAAAGTTAGGGAAGGGAGAAAATATGATAAAAATGAATGAAAAATTTAAATATAAGGAAAAATGAAAAGTAAAATATATATGTTGAGGTGGGGCTGAGGGGATGGCTCTTGCAAAAGACCTGACTTCAGCTCCCAGATTCCAAATGGTGACTCACAATGGCTTGTTATCTAGTTCCAATCAAACTGACACCATCTTATGACCTATGTGGGAAAATCCACAAAGACACACGGAGATAAAATACCCATACACATAAAATTAAAATAAACTAAACCTGAAATAATATGATACAACTATTGATTTCGATAGTGTGCTTAGTCATAGGACCTGAATTCAGTTTGCAGTAACTACTAAGAGCCATCTGTAATGTGAGGCCACCCTGGGCTATTCAACGCATGTTACATAGCAAGACACACACACATACACACACACGCACACACACACGTGATCCACATAGTCTGTTCATTTACATATTTACTTCACCATTAGAGTGACTCCATGTGATAAGTATTGTTGCCATTTAGATTGTACATAAGAAGCAAAAGGCCCAGAGAGGCTAAATAAGTAGCTCCCAAGCCACAGAGCAACTAAGATGTTACCCATGATTTGGTCATGCCTCCTAGTCATCCAGATCATTGTGAGGTCAGGGGGCAACATGGGCCGTCACTACGTAACCATATGAAGGAGGCAGTAGATACAGGAGACTGAAAAACACCCAAAATGGCACATTCACGGCTCATTTCCTAGACTCTGGCAACTACTCACTCTCAGCTCTATGATTTGGAAAAAGATCAGAAAGTCAAGGCAGGGGATCCCAGGTGGGCCAGATACTAGTTCTCAGACTTTATTCACTGGAAGGGGTATATGAAAGAGAGATATGAGTGTGTGAGGAGAAAGTACAAGGACACATGTTTGTCTGTCTCCCTAATTTCCTGCGGTGGACAAGAACAAAATCTACCTGTGATTGGAAATGTTGGCCCAGCCTGAAAAGAACAGAAAAGCTTCTCACCAGTATCTCTGTGGACATCTAGTGGTTGTAGATGTGAACGGCACCTCACACAATATGTTCCTGTGGGTCCCAACAGTGAGGACAGGAAGGACCATGAGCAGAAGTGGAAAAGAGTCAGGGCTGTGAGAACAAGACACAGCCAGTCACTGGGAGGATCTTCTCAGATGCGTTTCCTGGCAACTGTTGTCACATTATCCACAGTGGGCGCTATGTTACAGAAAACTGATGTCACAAAGCTCCTGAAACTAGAGCTGGAGTCATGATTCATGTGTTCCAGGCAGAGAACAAGTCTCCACCCATCTAGCCTTGGTCTTCTGAAGATAGGAACCACAGAAAGGGCCTTAGCCCTGTGCTTCCTGCTTTCTATTCTGGAGGGCTTTCAGGTTCGAGATGGGCACCCCTGGGAGTCAGAGAATCTTACAGGACCTGCTCTGTAGGGACCATCTCCTTTCCTTGGCCAACAGGGACTGGTAGTACAACCTGCTGCTCTCCCCTCTGTTCAGCATCCCTGGGGCCTTTCTCAGGCATGACAAACACCTCGTTCTTACCTACCAGGTTTAAGGTCTGAGGATTCTGCCTCCTCCCCAGGCTGAAGCCTTCCATCTACTACTGCAGTCGGCTTCAGTGCCCTTCCCGACCACGGCCAGACCAACTCGTTCTGTCCCAATGGTCCCAGTAGGGGTAGGGTGTGTTGCCCACTCTTGCTTAAAATGCTTTTGTTGGTCAGGCCTGAAACATGAGCAAGAAAGTAACTTCCAGGTGGCTAGACTCACCCTTACTGGTGTACAGATTCATCATCTTCTCTTTCCACTCAGCATGATTCGGGGAAGCCTGTGCTGGTTGTGGCTGGCTGCTTTCTTCTCTGAGAGCTGGTGCACTGCCCTAAATGAGCTAAGGAATATCAAGGTTTGAGCCAGATGTCCGGACACCAGACTGTCTCCATTGTACTGAAGGAAAAACACTAAAAGACCTAGGATTTGAGTATGATGGCAGTTGCCACTGAAGCTATTAGGCATAAGGTAAGCTCTGGGAGGACCAACAGACCACAAAAGACATGCCATAGAACAATGGGTAGGCAGCCTAGGGTCCTAAGTGATATAAAGTTAATGTGGTGTCCTACCTGAGGTCAGGAGAGTAGGAGAATGGCAGTGGGAGTCTAGGGATGGCCCAGCTCAGGACCTTCTAAACAGGATGTGACCAACAATTGGTGCGGTGCTCCATAATAGCTGGATCAGATTAAAATAGTTTCAAGACTTCCTCTGCAGGGTGGCATGCAGAGTTTTCTAACCCTTTCCCCTAATAAATTTTCAACTTAGCTTTGTTCTCTCTCTCTCCCTCTCTCTCTCTCTCTCTCTCTCTCTCTCTCTCTCTCTCTCTCTCTCTCTCTCTCTCTTTGTCTCTCTCTCCCTTCCTTCCTTTCTTCATTTTTTTGATTTCTACCTTCCTTCTTTTTTTCTGAGTTTCTCTGTGTAGCCCTGAATATCCTGGAACATTCTCTATAAACCCGACTGGCCAAGAACTCAGAGATTCATGTGTCTCTGCCTTCAGAGTGCTAGGATTAATGGCGTGCACCACCATAACTGACAAACTTCAGCTGTTTCTTAAACTTCTTTACATATTCTTGCATCTTATACACCTACTTACTTATAACAGATTGAATTTTAAGTAAGCTGGACTTCTCAGAAAAGCACAACGCTTTTCTAGAAGTATCCATCCTAGGGGGAGCACAACGGAGAGAAGGACAGTAAGAAGAGAATTTTAGGTCATGTGAACACTAGAATCTAGGATTCTGCATCTCAACTTGGCCAGTTTGCTTTGCCTCCTTCATTGCTGTGCTTACACTCTTGAGTACTTGACCAACTACTGCATCCTATCAGAATTCTTCTCTTTTGAGAACAAGAACGATCAAATGAACAAATGAATGAAAGAAAGACACCGAAAGATGAAAGGAAGAAAGAGAGAAAGGAAGGAAGAGGCTGCTGGTAAGGTCAAGAGGAGAGAAAAACAGAGATCCTATCCACTTAGTAAGAAAACCAGTGAGGTAACTGGAAGTAGGAGTCAGGAGGGCGGAATTAGGTTGAGCAGTTTCACGTGATTTCTTAGCACTGATACCTGGACCTCCTTTCAGGCTAATCAAATTAGACCTTGGGCATAAGGTACATAATTCATTCTCTCTCTCTCTCTCTCTCTCTCTCTCTCTCTCTCTCTCTCTCTCTCTCTCTCTCCATCCATCCTCTGCGTGTTGGGGGGAGGTTGTTGTGAGGTGATGTGTGGGATATGTAAGCTCCTAGTATGATGTGACAGCGTATCCAAGGAAGAGAATAACCACACCGGGTGATCAAATATAGGTGTGTGTGTGGCACTGGTGTGCGTGGGTGGGTGTAAGTTTCTGTGCACACTTCTGGTAGATGCCTAAGGAAAGGTATGGGTGTGTTTTCGCAGGTGATGTCTCTTTTTTTCTGAGACAGTGTCTTTATTGACCTGAAGTTGACAAAATGGGGTAAGTGGTCTGACTGGTAAAGCCAAGGAACATTAGGACTGCACAGTTTTGTGCTGGGATTTCAAGTACAGGCTAACAGAACATGAGGTTTTATTTAGATTCTGGCGGTTGAATATGTGTCCTTGTGCTTGCAAAGAGAGCACCTTGCTAACTGAGCTATTCTTCAGATCCTAGGATGAAGTTTAATTTGGGATACAAGATAATCAGACATGTAGTTTTTAAAAAAAGTGGATTACTAAAAAAAAAGTGGCTATATTCTGAAAACATTAACATAGACCCTGAGAGTTAAGTGTTTCCCAAATCAGCTAGGCCTCCAACAGACCAAGGTATTATTCCACCAAAATCAACTTGGTGAGTCAAAGAGTTTAAAACTTACAGCTAACGGATGAGGGATTACTTAGAGGTGCAGAGCAGCGACTGACTGTGGCGTGGAAGAAGGAGTCCTTTTCTGTAGCTGGATAGATGGAAGTGCCTGCCCCGTCAATCGACCTTCTACACTCTCGGAACTCTATGGTCTCCAGAGGCTACAGAACCACATGTAACTGGGACAGAATCTCACACAGCTGAAAAGGAGATGCTTCAAGGAGAGGCTGGAATCTCAGGTGACAGTCTAATGACACCTGCCCCAAGTCTTGTATAAAGAAACTTCAGCAGGCAGGTGGTGATAGCTTGTAAAACAGGGAAACTGACTAAGCCATGGAAAGCAAGGCAGTAAGCAGCATTCACGCCATGGCCTCTGTATACTGGTATATTTGTGTTTAAACGAATAAAGCTTGCCTGAAGATCAGCAGGCAAAGCAGCCACTCTCCTCAACTATACGGGACAGGGCGGGGGGTGGGGTGGCACACACCTATCATCCTAGAACTCGGAAAACAGAGGCAGGCAAATTTCTGTGAGTTCCAGGCTATCCTGAAATATACAAGATTAATACAGGAACAGATCTAGGTGGTGTTGGTTTACACCTTTAATGAAAGTGTTTGAGAATCACACACTTTTAATCCCAGCAATAGGGAGTTGGAGACAGGAGCAGAGGGATGAATATAAAGGAGAAGAGACGGGAACTCACTGGAGTATGGAGTGTGATGATTCGTGGTGACAAGACCTTCCCTTTGAGTCTGAACACAAGGTAGAGTAAAAGGTCTCTCTAGTGGTTTGCTGCTTTGCTTTTCTGATCTTCAGCTTGGACCCCAATACCTGTCTCTGGGTTTGCAGTATTCTGCTACACCTCTGCTTTGATTCTTGCTTTGAGATTCCTTCCTTGAGTTCCTTTCACAAAGGACTACAACTGTATACTTAAATAAATCTTTTCAACTTGACTTTGAACAGAGTGATTATAATTTAAAACTAAAACAGCATATTCCCAAGTGGGGGATGAACCAGACACCATAAACCTCACATTTGAGCCATCCATAATCTTCAGTGTGTCACATACCCTGCATTCAGAGCCTCTAACCACCATAAGGCCACTTCCTTTTAAGAAAATTTTTTTAATTTTAGAGATTTATATTTTAAGGAAAAGTTGCAATAAAAAGGCAGAATATTCACAAATGCCATGCAGCTGGATGATTCTTTTGTTACTACTTTGAGTAGATGTGTCAAAACTGAGCAAATCAAGGCATTCCTAATTACTGAATCCATGGTTTATTGAGATTTCCTTACCTTTTACCATTACTCTTTACCATTGTCCATTAAAAATCCCGCGAGGAGCCTAATTCATACAACAGTGGTTCACATGGCTTTCCAGTAAGACCATGTCGCGCGTGTGTGTGTGTGTGTGTGTAGTTTGTGCTGAGGAATCATTTCTTAGATTTCTAGGGTAAAATGAAACATTAGTGTGTTGCATCCTTCCCTCCTGTATTTAACTCAATGGAGTCATATTTGGGAAGAGCATGTGTACATAAACCTTGATGAGGCTTGCATAAGAAGTTCTTTTCTGAAGTAGATCGCCTCCGTCATGCATACAGAGAACATCAAGTTCTTCATGTTGTATATTGTTCATTTTATAAAAGCTCCCTCCAGAAATGGAAGCCTCACAGACATGGTGGCTGTCCCAGTTTTATTGTCTATCTAACACAGTGTCAACTGGGAGGAAAGCATCTACTGAGACACTGCCTACATCAGATGAGGAGGTTGACCTTTGGACACATCTGTGTGTGGTTTCATTGATTATTAACTCACATAAGAGGTCCCGGTCTGCTGTAGGCAATACCATTCTTAGGCAGGAGTCTCTGGGTTAGATAAAAGTACCAGAGAAGCATGAGCCTATGACCAAGCTAGAGAAAAGACTGGCAAACAGCGCTCTTCCTTCTAGGCTTCCCTCCTCCACGTTCCTGCCTTGAGTTCTTGCCCCTATTTCCCCAGTGATGAACTGTGATTTGGAAGCCTGTGCAAATAAACCCTTTCTTCTCTAAGCTGATTTTGTGTTGGAGTGTTTTATAACAGCACCAGAAACTGCTACTGTGGCCCACCCTGTTGGCAGGCACGGGCAAGGGAAGGCACATTCCGGAGTAGTCTGGGCTACATAATGAAACACTGAATCAAAAACTAAAACCAAAACCATAGTGATAACCACAAAATGAAAGTGTAAATCCACTCTTGGGAATACAGGTCGTTGAACAACAGTATTCTGCTGTGTCATGGTATGCCAATGCCTGTCTCTAATGTTCATTCTCTCCTGTCAGAGCCACCAAAGTCCTCCCGTCTCTTGGGCTTTCTCTAATACTACTGCAGGTATGAGATGAATTGATCTACCATGACTTCCTTTAAAGGTACCATGGAATTGATTTTTCGTGTGAGTGGAAAGAGTGAGTGAACAAACCCTCATTTGTATACATGGAAAGCAGGAAATCCCAAGACCACGTATTGAAAAGATGGCCACTCACCTCCATCCA
Source organism: Microtus pennsylvanicus (assembly GCF_037038515.1). NCBI lineage: Eukaryota > Metazoa > Chordata > Mammalia > Rodentia > Cricetidae > Microtus > Microtus pennsylvanicus. The sequence goes on along the minus strand of NC_134601.1, from coordinate 62,084,735 downwards.
CTTGAGGTGCTAGCACATCTAGTATGATGTGTTTTATTCAAAACGCTGTGACTTTCTCATCAGTGACCTAGGACCCTAGAAGAGTGGGAGGGCATATTTTACCAATAAGCTAGAATTAAGCAGACCAGCTGAAAAAAATTGATATAATTTAATGATTGAAAAGGAGAAACTCACACGACCGGATAAAGTTTCCCACGTCCAAAACCAGTGTGGCTAATGCAGCAAGAAGAGTGCAAAAGAGAGCAAGGGCAGCTGGATTCCCAGGTTTTCTTCCCTCGCCCCATTAAGCCACACCCTAGCCAAAAGAGATTGGCCAAGCTTCCCTATCAAGAGAGCAACTTCCTCTAAAAGGTGGTGACAGAAAAAGTTAACTCAGTCTCTTACCCATCGATAACATTCTTCATGCCTAAAGGTGACAGAGATGTTTTCAGAAAGAAAGAAGAGTCCTGGGAACAAGCACAAATACACAAATATAAACAATCAGAGATTCTTCTGGTTGAAGAAAAAGACCAGAAACAAGAATATCCTTTGGTGCAAATAAAGACCATCAGAACGCATGAATGTCATCTTAATACCAAGTTCCCGATTTCCACGTTTTTCTTTATAATACATGCAGTGCCTGGCAAGATGGCCCTGTGCCTACAGATGCTTGCGCCAAGCACAATGGCCTGAGTTTGCCTTCCTGGGTACAGTGAAAAGAAAGAAGTGACTCCTAAAAGTAGCCTGCTAACTCCACGTGTGTATTGTGACACACATGCATAAATACATGTGGACAAAATGTAAAATATATGTGAATGCTAAAAAGCAAATGATGATATTATATGTGTGTTTAACACATATGCACGTAGATTATCTACAGGGTTTTGTAGAATAAAGAGCTCTAAAAAATGGCAAATGTATTTCTATTGTTAAATATTTCACTTTTAAAATATAATTTCACCCTGAAACCCATATATTACTGAACCTCACCATGTGTCCCAGGCTGGCCTCAAACTCATGTCAAACCCTTTGCTTCCACTTCCTGAGCCCTGGGAATACAGGTGTAAGGTACCACACCTAACATCAGGATTTACTTTCTGGAGAAAGGGGGCAAAAAGCAATACTGTGTAGACTATAAAATAGTAAGAACATATAAGTTATAATCTCTAAAACATATCAGAAAGGCTGATGAGAAATGAGAATGCTCTAAAGCTAAAATATTAAAAATAAGAATTACATAATCAAAATATGAGGGGCATAAGAGTGCAAATGATAAAGAATAGAACATAACAACAGATACATTAGCTGTTAATGCATCAAACACTACAAATAAAGGATGAATATTTTCTGAACAGTTACAGAAACAAGAACAGTAATACCTTATCAGTAAGATAGAGAGATCAAGAAGTGTGTTTGAGGGCTGGGAGGATGGCTCAGCAGTCAGCATCACTGTCTGCTCTTCCAGAAGACTCGGGTTCAATTCCCAGCACCCACATGGCAGCTCACAGCTGGCTATCACTAAAATTCCAGAGGACCTGGCACCAGTACACAGGCCTATATCATGCACGTCAAACACTAACACACATAAAATAAAAATAAGCAATTCTCTTTAAAGTAGAAGAAAAAGATGCTGTCGACAGTTGTGAACCAGTCACTGCCTTTAGAATCATTTACTGCTAGTTGCTGGGAACAGTTTCTGTTCTCAGTTTAGGTTAGTCTACTTAGACTGTTGGTGGGGTTTGCAAGTCTGCAGTTTGAGCACTTAGCCCCCAGCAGGTGGCACTGTTGGAGGACTGTGGGGAGCATCCCAGGCCTGTAGCATGAGGGCAGGGCCTTTAAGGCTATTACACTTACCACTCACTGAATCTGATCTATAAGCATTGCATCCTGTCCATTGCCACATGAGGAGTCTCCACCACGTGCCGTGGTCCCCATTAACAGCACCATGATGGTATTGATGACACTTTTACCGGGTAGGGAACCCATGTCAGACCAAATTGTGGGTAAGGAGTTTATAGAAACAGGGGTGATTCTAAAGCACTTGCATCACTCAAAGCCCACTCTGTCACGGGTGGTAACTCACAGAGTCTGCATCTATCTGAATCTCCGGAGGTGGTGGATGACTACAAAGCATCATCAATCTCCAGACCAAACAGAGCTGATGCACATAGAACCTGACAGAGACAGTGACATCACTGACGAGATCTGCAGGAGCTCAAGCCAGATAAAATCCCAGCATGGAGGAGGGGAAGTGGCCACAAAGCCTTACACCTAGCCAATAGCTGTTGTGATTGGTAGCTGCTTTCTCAATGGAGTGACACTGGGTATGGCAAACACACCCCAGAACAGGCCCCATATGCATTAGTTTCCAGTATAAATAGAAATCCATGGTTTTGTTTTTGACTTACCAACAGACTGTTTTGTTTAAGCAAGAGAGAGCGCATGATGTTTAGTTGAAAGGAGTTATGGAAGGGGAAAATATAAATATAAACAAAAATTTTAAAAAGAAAGAAAACTTTAAAGTAAAATAAATATGCTGAGGCAAGGCTGAGGGGATGGCTCTTCCAGAAGACCTAACTTCAGTCCCCAGACCACAAATGGTGGTTCATAACTGCCTGTTATTCCAATTCCAAGGGATCTGACACCATCTTTTGACCTCCGAGGGAAAATCCACAGACTCACAGGCAGGTAAAATACCTATACACATAAAATTAAAATAAACAAAACCTGAAATAATATGATATACCTGTTGGCCTTGATAGTGCTCTTATCCAGAGGACCTGAGTTCAGTTTCAGTACCTATAACAGACATCTGTAACTGTGAGGCCACCCTGGGCTATTTAGCCCATGTTTCCTTAGTCCTTGTTACATAGCAAGACATACACACATATACCGACACACAAACACACGATCTCCACATAGTCTGTACATTTATATATTTATTTCACTATTATCATGATACTATATGATAAGCATTGTTGCCATCCACGTTGTACACAAAAAGGAAAAGGCCCAGAGAGCCTAAATAAGTAGCGCCCAAGTCACAGAGCAACTAAGATGTTATCCATGATTAAGTCATGCGTCCTAGTCATCCTGATCATTGTGAGGTCAGGAGGCAACCTTGGCCCTCACCTTGTAACCATACGAAGGAGGCAGTAGATACAGGAAACTGAGAAACACCAAAATAGCAAATTCCCGGCTCATTTCCAAGACTCCGACAACTGGTCACTCTTGCTCTATGATTTGGAAATGGATCGGAAAGTAAAGGCTGGGGATCCGAGATGGGCCAGATACTGGTTCTAGGCTTTCTTCACAGGAAGGGGTATATGAAAGAGAGAGATATAAATGTGTGATGGGAAAGAGTGAGAAGGCTAGTTTGCCTGCTTCCCCGATTTCCTGCTGTGGACCAGTGCAAAGTATACCTGTCATTGGAAATTTTGGCCCAGCATGAAAAGAACAGAAAAGATGCTCGCCAGAATCTCTGTCGACAATTAGTGGTCGTTAATGTGAATGACACCTGACATGGAATGTGCATGTGGGGCCCAGCAGTAAGGACAGTAAGGACCAGGAGCAAAGAGGAGAAGATTCAGGGCTGTGAGAACGAGACACCCAGTCACTGTGAGGAGCTGCTCTGATGCGTTTCCTGGCAACTGTTGTCATGTTATCCACAGTGGGCACTATGATGCATAAAACTGATGTCACAAAGCTTCTGAAAACCAGAGCTGGAGCCATGAATTCATGTGTTCACAGTAGAAACCAAGTCTCCACCCTTCTAGCCATGGTTTTGTAAAGATAAGAACCACAGGAAGGGCCTTAGCCCTGTAGTTCCTGCTTCCTATTCTGGAGGGCTTCTGGGTGCTAGATGACTTTATTGTTGCTAAGGCCTGAAACATGAGCAAGAAAGAAACTTCCAGAGGCTAGTCTCACCCTGACTGGTGTACAGTTTCATCATCTTCTCTTTCTATTCAGCATGATTCTGGGAAGCCTGTGCTGGCTGTCGCTGGCTGCTTTCTTCTCTGAGAGCTGGTGCACTGCCCCAAATGATCTGAGGAATAACCAAGATCTGAGCCAGATGTCCGGACACCAGACTGTCTCCATTGTGCTGAAGGAAAAACACTAGAAAGACCTTTGATTTGGAGTATGATGGCAGTTGACAGTGAAGCTATTAGGGATAAGGTGAGCTCTGGAAGGGACCAACAGACCACATACAATGGGTAGGCAGCCTAAGATCCTGAGATGGCATGAAGATAATGGTGGTGGCCTACCTGGGGTCAAGAGAGAAGGAGAATGGCAGTGGGAGACTCTGGAAGAGTCAGCTCAGGTTCTTCCAAATAGGATGTGACCAACAATGGGGGCGGTGGTCCATAATAGCTGAATCAGATTAAAACAGCCTCAATACTTCCTCTGCAGGGTGGCATCTAGAGTACTCTAACCCTTTCCCCTAGTAAACTTTCAATTTAGATATAATCTTTCTTTCTTTCTTTGTTTCTTTCTTTGTTGCTTTCTTTGTTTCTTTCTTCCTTCCTTCCTTTCATTCTTTCTTTTTTCTTTGTTTCTTTGTTCCTTCCTTCTCTTTCTTCCTTGCTTCCATCCTTCCTTCTTTCTTTCCTTCCTTCTTTCTTGTTTATCTGAGTTTCTCTGTGTAGCCCTGGCTGTCCTGAAACATTATCTCCAAACCAGACTGGCCAACAACTCAGAGATTTATCTGCCTCTGCCTCCAGAGTTCTGACGTTAAAGGTGTGCACCACCATGCCTGGAAAACATCAGCTGATTCTTAAACTTCTATACATATTCTTGCATCTTATACACGTACTTACATATAACAGATTGAATTCTAGGTAAGCTGGGCTTCTGAGAAAAGCACAGCCTTTTCCAAGGAGTATCTATTCTAGGGAGAGCGAAAAGGAGACATGGACAGTGAGGTCCTGTGCCCATGAGAATTGGGGTTTCTGTATCTCAACTTGGCCAGTTTGCTTTGCCTCCTTGATTGCTCTGCTGACACTCTTTAGTACTTGTCCAACCACTGCATTCTATCTGAATTCTTCTCTTTTGAGAACAAAAAGGATCAAATGAAAAAATGAATGAAAGAAAGACAGACAGAATGAAGAAAGGAAGGAAGGAAGGAAGGAAGGAAGGAAGGAAGGAAGGAAGAGACTGCTCCTAAAGTCAAGACCAGAGGAAAACAGAGATCCTCTCCACTTAAAAAGAAAAACCAGTGAAGTTAATGGAAGTAGGATTCAGGAGGCCGGAATTAGGTTGGGTAGTATCACCCAAAGGTTGGCAAAGCAGCCAACCCGTAGAGAGAACTTTTACCTCTACCAAGTGTTCATACTCAAAGGGCGAGGTCCTGTCACTAGGAATGCTCACACTCCACACTCCAGTGAGTGCCTGTCTCTTCTCATTTATATTCCTCACTCTGTGCAGAATGTTGTTCCTGTCTCCAACTCAAAGTGATGGGATTAAAAGTGTGTGATCCCAAACACTGAGATTAAAGGTGTAAAGCACCACCACCTGGATCTGTTTCTGGATAAATCTTGTATAGCCAAGGATAGCCAGGAACTCACAGAGATTTGACTGCCTCTCTTCCAAGTCCTGGGATTAAAGGGGTGTGCTACCACCACCCCCTTGTCCTGTATAGCTGAGGAGTGTGGCTGCTTTGCCCGCTGATCTTCAGGCAAGCTTTATTCATTTAAACACAAATATACCAGTATACAGAGGCCATGGCGGGAATGCTGCTTACTGCCTTGCTTTCCATGACTTACTCAGCTTCCCTGTTATACACCCTACCACCACCTGCCTGCTGAAGTTTCTTTATACAAGACTTGGGGCCGGTGTCATTAGACTCTCACCTGAGATTCCAGCTTCTCCTTGAGGCTTTTCCTTTTCAGCTGTGTGAGATTCTGTCCCAGTTACATGTGGTTCTGTAGCCTCTGGAGACACTAGAGTACCGAGAGTGTAGAAGGTTGATTGACAGGCAGGCACTTCCATCTGTTCGACTTCAGAGAAAGCCTCCATCTTCCATGCTGCAGTCAGACTTTTCTGTGGTGTCGCTGCTCTGCACCTGTAAGTAATCCCTCATCTGTTAGCTGTAAGTTTTAAACTCTGGCTCACCAAGTTGGGTTTTGGTGGAATAATACCTTGGTCTGTTGGAGGCCTAGCTGATTTGGGAAACAGTTAACTCTCAGGATTTAAGTCAATGATTTCAGAATATACCCATTTTTTTTAATACATGCACTTTTTTAGTACATCCCCTTTTAAAAAAAAAAAACTACATTTCTGATTATCTTGTATCCCAGCTACACACTTCATCCTAGATGTGAGGAAATAGCTCAGTTAGCAAAGGGCTCTCTTTGCAAGCACGTGGACACAAATTCAACTGCCAGAATCTAAATAAAAACTCTAGTTCTCGTAGCCTGTACTTGAAATGCCAGCACAAAACTATGCAGATGTAATGATCCTGGGGTTTACTGGTGAGAAGGTTAACCCTATTTTGTGAGCTTCAGGCCAATGAAAGACTGTGTCTCAGGAAAAAAGAAAAGTGGATAGCACCTGAGAATACACACCCAAAGCTGTCCTTAGGCATCTACCAAAAGTGTGCACAGATACCCACACCCACATCAACCCACCGAACCCACACACACACACACGCATACATACACACACACCTACATTTGATCACCTGGTGTGGAGATTCTCTTCCCTGGATGCCCTGTGAAATCATACTAGGAGCTTACATACCCCACACACCAATACAACCTGACAACACCCTCCGCCACCACACACAGAGGGATGGAGAGAGAGAGAGTGACTTATGGACCTTATGTCCAAAGGCTAATTTGATTAGCCTGAAAGGAGGTCCAGGTATCAGTACTAAGAAATCAGGTGATACTAACCAACCTAATTCCAGCTTTTGAATCTTACTTTTAGTTCCCTCACTGATTTTCTTACTAAGTTCAGAGGATCTCTATTTCTCTCTGGTCTTGACCTTAACAGCAGTTTCCTTCCTTTCATCTTTCTGACTGTCCTTCTTTCATTTATTTGTTCATTTGATCCACTTGTTCTCAAAAGAGAAGAATTCTGATAGGATGCAGTAGTTGGTCAAGTACTCAAGAGTGTAAGCAGAGCAATCATGGAGGCAAAGCAAACTGGCCAAGTCGAGATGCAGCAACCTAGATTCTAGTGGGCCCAGGGCCTAAATTTCTCTTCTCACTGTCCATCTCTCTTATGTGCTCCCCGTAGAATGGATACTTCTAGGAAAAGTTTGTCCTTTTCTCAGAAGCCCAGCTTATCTAGAATTCAATCTGTTATAAGTAAATAGGTGTATAAGATGAAAGAATATGTAAAGAAGTTTAAGAAACAGCTGAAGTTCACCGGGCATGGTGGTGCACGCCTTTAAATCCAGTACTTTGGAGGCAGAGGTAGATGAATCTCTGAGTTCGTGGACAGTCTGGTTTATAGATAAAGTTTTAGGACAGCCAGGGCTACACAGAGAAACTCATATACACAAGAAGGAAAAAAGGAAAGAAGGAAGGAAGGAAGGAAGGAAGGAAGGAAGGAAGGAAGGAAGGAAGGAAAGAACGAAAAGACAAGAAAAGACGAAGGAAAGTTTACTAGGGGAAAGGGTTAGAGCATTCTGCATGACACCCTACAGAGGAAGTATTGAGGCTGTTGTAATCTGATACAGCTAATATGAAGCACCATCCCCCATTTTTGATCATATCCCGTTTGGCCCTTCCTGACTCTCCCACTGCCATGCTTCTACTTGACCCAAGGTAGGCCACCACCATTATCTGATATATATAGTTTGGGCTGAGGAATCATTCTTAGACTTTTAGAGAAAAAGAAATGTTAGTGTGTTGCATCCTTCCCTCCTGTCTTTACCTCAGTGGAGTCACATTTGGGAAGTCATGTGCACACTAGGCCATGATGAGGCTTCCATAAGAAGTTCTTTTCTGAAGTAGATCACCTCCGTCAAGGTTGCAGAGAACATCAAGTTCTTCATGTTGTATATTGTTCATTTTATAAAAGCTCCCTCCAGAAATGGAAGTCTCACAGACATGGTGGCTGTCCGAAACTATTGTCTACCTAAGACAGTGTCTACTGAGAGGGAATCATCTACTGAGACACTGCCTACATCAGATTAGGAGGTTGGTCTTTGGACACATCTGTGTGTGGTTTCCTTGATTATTAACTCACATAAGAGGTCCTGGTCTGCTGTAGGCAATATCATTCCTAGGGAGGAGGCTCTCGGTTAGATAAATGTACCGGCAAAGCATAAGACTATGAGCAAGCTAGAGAAGGGACAAACAAACAGCACTCTTCCTTCCAGGTTTCCTTCCTCCAGGTTCCTGCCTTGAGTTCCTGGCCTGATTTTCCCAGGGATGAACTGTGACGTGGAAACCTGTACCAAATAAACCCTTTCTTCTCTAAGCTGATTTTGTGTTGGAGTGTTTTACAACAGCACCAGAAACTGCTACTGTAGCCTACCCTGTTGGCAGGCACGGACAAGGGAAGGCACATTCCAGACTAGTCTGGGCTACATAACCAAACAATGAATCAAAAACTAAAACCAAAACCATAGTGATAACCACAAAATGAAAGTGTAAATCCACTCTTAGGAATACAGGTCGCTGAACAACAGTATTCTGCTGTGTCATGGTATGCCAATGCCTGTCTCTAATGTTCATTCTCTCCTCTCAGAGCCAACAAAGTCCTCCTGTTTCTTGGGCTTTCACTAATACTACTGCAGGTATGAGGTGAATTGATATACCATGACTTCCTTTAAAGGGACAATGAAATTGGTTTTTCGTGTGAGTGGAAAGAGTGAGAGAGGAAAGCGTCTTTTGTATACATGGATAGCCAGAAATCTCAAGACCACGTATTAAAAAGATGGCCACTCCCCTCCATACACTTGAGGTGCTAGCATATCAAGCATGAAGGGTTTTATTAAAAAAGCTGGGACTTTCACATCAGTGACCTTGGACCCTAGAAGAAAGTGAGTGCGTACTTTACCAATAAGCTAGAATTAAGCAGACCAGCTGAAAACAACAGATATAATTTAATAATTGAAAAGGGGAAACTCAAACTACCAGGGTAAAGTTTCCCATGTCCAAAACGTTTCTGGAGAACATCCCACAAGGAGTGCAAAAGAGAGCAAGGGCAACTGGATTCCCAGGATTTCTTCCCTGGCTCCAGGCAGCCACATCCTAGCCAAATGTGTTTTGCTGAGGTTTCCTATCGAGAGAAACTTCCTCTAAAAGGTAGCAGAGGAAAAAGTTAAATCAGTCTCTTAGCCATTGAAAACATTCTTCATGCCTGAAGGTGACATAGATATTTTCAGAATGAAAGAAAAGTAAGAGTCCGGTGAACAAGAGGAATACAGAAATATAAACAATCAGAAATTCTTCAGGTTGAAGGAAAAGACCAGAAACAACAACATCCTTTAGTGCAAATAAAGACCATCAGAAGTCTTGAATGTCATCTTAATACCAATTTCCCTATTTCCACTTTTTTCTTTTATAATACACAGAGGCCTCCCAAGATGGCCCAGTGCCTACAGATGCTTGTGCCGAGATGATGGCCTGAGTTTGCCTCCCTGGGTACAGTAAAAAGAAACAAT